>NC_069506.1:245889650-246107150 GCF_027579735.1 Bombina bombina | reverse complement strand
GTCAGTCAGGAAAGGGTCTAACACTCACTTTGCAGCCGTGACTTTTCCATACCGCAGATCCCCCTACGCCATTTGCGTATCCTATCTTTTCAATGGGATCTTTCTAACGCCGGTATTTAGAGTCTTGGCTGAAGTGAGCGTTAGAAATCTAACGACAAAACTCCAGCCGCAGAAAAAAGTCAGTAGTTAAGAGCTTTCTGGGCTAACGCCGGTTTATAAAGCTCTTAACTACTGTGCTCTAAAGTACACTAACACCCATAAACTACCTATGTACCCCTAAACCGAGGCCCCCCCACATCGCCGCCACTCTATTAAAATTTTTTAACCCCTAATCTGCCGCTCCGTACACCGCCGCCACCTACGTTATCCCTATGTACCCCTTATCTGCTGCCCCTAATACCGCCGACCCCTATATTATATTTATTAACCCCTAATCTGCCGCCCCCAACGTCGCCGCCACCTACCTACACTTATTAACCCCTAATCTGCCGACCGCGCCGCTACTATAATAAATGTATTAACCGCTAATCCGCCTCACTCCCGCCTCAATAACCCTATAATAAATAGTATTAACCCCTTAACTGCCCTCCCTAACATCGCCGACACCTAACTTCAAGCATTAACCCCTAATCTGCCGACCGGAGCTCACCGCTACTCTAATAATTTTTTTAACCCCAAAGCTAATTCTAATCCTAACCCTAACACCCCCCTAAGTTAAATATAATTTTTATCTAACGAAATAAATTAATTCTTATTAAATAAATTATTCCTATTTAAAGCTAAATACTTACCTGTAAAATAAACCCTAATATAGCTACAATATAAATAATAAATATATTGTAGATATTTTAGGATTAATATTTATTTTACAGGCAACTTTTTATTTATTTTAACCAGGTACAATAGCTATTAAATAGTTAATAACTATTTAATAGCTACCTAGTTAAAATAATTACAAAATTACCTGTAAAATAAATCCTAACCTAAGTTACAATTAAACCTAACACTACACTATCAATAAATTAATTAAATACAATACCTACAAATAAATACAATTAAATAAACTAACTAAAGTACAAAAATAAAAAAGAACTAAGTTACAAAAAATAAAAAAATATTTACAAACATTAGAAAAATATTACAACAATTTTAAACTAATTACACCTACTCTAAGCCCCCTAATAAAATAACAAAGACCCCCAAAATAAAAAAATGCCCTACCCTATTCTAAAATTAAAATAGAAAAGCTCTTTTACCTTACCAGCCCTGAAAAGGGCCATTTTCGGGGCATGTCCCAAAGAATTCAGCTCTTTTGCCTGTAAAAAAAACCATACAATACCCCCCCCCAACATTACAACCCACCACCCACATACCCCTAATCCTACCCAAACCCCCCTTAAATAAACCTAACACTAAGCCCCTGAAGATCTCCCTACCTTGTCTTCACCACGCCGGGTTCACCGATCGATCCAGAAGAGCTCTTCCGATGTCTTGATCCAAGCCCAAGCGGGGGGCTGAAGATGTCCATGATACGACTGAAGTCTTCATCCAAACGGGAGCTGAAGAGGTCCATGATCGGGCTGAAGTCTTCATCCAAGCGGGAGCTGAAGAGGTCCATGATCGGGCTGAAGTCTTCTATCAAGCTGCATCTTCAATCTTCTTTCTTCCGGATCCATGTTCATCCCGCCGACGCGGAACATCCTTCTTCACCGACGACTTCCAGACGAATGACGGTTCCTTTAAGGGACGTCATCCAAGATGGCGTCCCTCGAATTCCGATTGGCTGATAGGATTCTATCAGCCAATCGGAATTAAGGTAAGAAAATTCTGATTGGCTGATGGAATCAGCCAATCAGAATCAAGTTCAATCCGATTGGCTGATCCGATCAGCCAATCAGATTGAGCTCGCATTCTATTGGCTGATCGGAACAGCCAATAGAATGCGAGCTCAATCTGATTGGCTGATCGGATCAGCCAATCGGATTGAACTTGATTCTGATTGGCTGATTCCATCATCCAATCAAAATTTTCCTACCTTAATTCCCATTGGCTGATAGAATCCTATCAGCCAATCGGAATTTGAGGGACGCCATCTTGGATGACGTCCCTTAAAGGAACCGTCATTCGTCGGGAAGTCGTCGGTGAAGATGGATGTTCCGCGTCGGCGGGATGAACATGGATCCGGAAGAAAGAAGATTGAAGATGCCGCTTGATAGAAGACTTCAGCCGGATCATGGACCTCTTCAGCTCCCGCTTGGATGAAGACTTCAGCCGGATCATGGACATCTTCAGCCCCCGTTTGGGCTTGGATCAAGACATCGTAGGCTCTTCTGGATCGATCGGTGAACCCAGCGTGGTGAAGATAAGGTAGGAAGATCTTCAGGGGCTTAGTGTTAGGTTTATTTAAGGGGGGTTTGGGTTAGATTAGGGGTATGTGGGTGGTGGGTTGTAATGTTGGGGGGGGGTATTGTATGTTTTTTTCTTTCATGTAATTAGCAAGAGTCCATGAGCTAGTGACGTATGGGATATACATTCCTACCAGGAGGGGCAAAGTTTCCCAAACCTTAAAATGCCTATAAATACACCCCTCACCACACCCACAATTCAGTTTTACAAACTTTGCCTCCGATGGAGGTGGTGAAGTAAGTTTGTGCTAGATTCTACGTTGATATGCGCTCCGCAGCAAGTTGGAGCCCGGTTTTCCTCTCAGCGTGCAGTGAATGTCAGAGGGATGTGAGGAGAGTATTGCCTATTTTGAATGCAGTGATCTCCTTCTACGGGGTCTATTTCATAGGTTCTCTGTTATCGGTCGTAGAGATTCATCTCTTACCTCCCTTTTCAGATCGACTATATACTCTTATATATACCATTACCTCTGCTGATTCTCGTTTCAGTACTGGTTTGGCTTTCTACAAACATGTAGATGAGTGTCCTGGGGTAAGTAAATCTTATTTTCTGTGACACTCTAAAGCTATGGTTGGGCACTTTGTTTATAAAGTTCTAAATATATGTATTCAAACATTTATTTGCCTTGACTCAGAATGTTCAACTTTCCTTATTTTTCAGACAGTCAGTTTCATATTTGGGATAATGCATTTGAATTAATCATTTTTTCTTACCTTCAAAAATTTGACTCTTTTTTTCCTGTGGGCTGTTAGGCTCGCGGGGGCTGAAAATGCTTCATTTTATTGCTTCATTCTTGGCGCAGATTTTTTTGGCGCAAAAATTCTTTTCCGTTTCCGGCGTCATACGTGTCGCCGGAAGTTGCGTCATCTTTTTGACGTTATTTTGCGCCAAAAATGTCGGCGTTCCGGATGTGGCGTCATTTTTGGCGCCAAAAGGCATTTCGGCGCCAAATAATGTGGGCGTCTTGTTTGGCGCTAAAAAAATATGGGCGTCGCTTTTTGTCTCCACATTATTTAAGTCTCATTATTTATTGCTTCTGGTTGCTAGAAGCTTGTTCACTGGCATTTTTTTCCCATTCCTGAAACTGTCATTTAAGGATTTTGATCAATTTGCTTTATATGTTGTTTTTTCTATTACATATTGCAAGATGTTCCACGTTGCAACTGAGTCAGAAGTTACTTGAGGAAAATCACTGCCCGGGGCTGGAGCTACCAAGCTAAGTGTATCTGCTATAAATTTTTGGTACCTGTTTCTCCAGCTGTTTGTATTGCATGTCATGACAAACTTATTAATGCAGATAAAATTTCCTTTAGTACTGTTATATTACCTGTTGCTGTTCCGTCAACATTTAATTTTCAGAGTGTTCCTGATAAACATAAGAGATTTTATTTTTTAAATCCATTTAGAAGGCTATGTCTGTTATTTCTCCTTCTAGTTTACATAAAAGTCTTTTAAAACTTCTCTTTTTTTCAGATGAATTTTTAAATGAACATCATCGTTCTGATACTGATAATGGTTCTTCTAGTTCAGAAGTTTCTGTCTCAGAGGTTGATGCTGTTAAATCTTTTTATTTGTTCAAGATGGAATTTATTCGTTCTTTATTTAAAGACGTATTAATTGCTTTAGATATAGAGGATTCTGGTCCTCTTGATACTAAATCTAAACGTTTAAATAGGGTTTTTTTAAATCTCCTGTATTTATTCCAGAAGTGTTTAATCTCCCTGATGCTTTTTCTGAAGTAATTTCCAGGGAATGGAATAATTTGGGTAATTCTTTTACTCCTTCTAAACGTTTAAGCAATTATATTCTGTGCCATCTGACAGATTAGAGTTTTTTGGGACAAAATCCCTAAGGTTTGGGGCTGTCTCTATTCCTGCTAAAATGTACTACTATTCTTACGGCAGATAGTACTAAATTTAAGGATCCTTTAGATAAGAAAATTGAATCCTTTCTAAGAAAAGTTTACTTATGTTTAGGTAATCTTCTTAGACCTGCTATATTTTTACCGGATGTTGCTGCAGCTTCATCTTTTTGGTTAGAAGTTTTAGCGCAACAAGTATCAGATCATAATTTTATAGCATTATTTTTATTCTATAACATGCTAATAATTTTATTGGTGATACCATCTTTTGATATCATTTGAGTTGATATCAGGTATATGTCTCTAGCTATTTTAGCTAGAAAAGCTTTATGGATTTAACTTGGAATGCTGTTATGTCTTCTAAAGTTAACTTTGTTTTTCCCTTTCTTTCCAGGGTAATATTCATTTTTTCGTTCTTTTTCTCATAATAAAGAGCAAAAGCCTGATCCTTCATCCTCAGGAGCGGTTTTAGTTTGGAAACTATTTCTAGTTTGGAATATATCCATGCCTTATAGAAACCTATAGTCAGCTCCTAAGTACCCATGAAGGTGCGGCCCTTTTTTCCAGTTCAGCTGGTATGGGGCAGATTACGTTTTATTCAAAGGAGTTTGGATCAATTCCGTTCTCAAACTCTGGTTTCAGAACATTGTTTCAGAAAGGTACAGAATTGGCTTCAGTTAAGGCCTCCTGCTAAGAGATTTTTTTCTTCCCGTGTCCCAGTTAACACATCAAGGCTCAGCATTTCTGAAATGTGTTTCAGATCTAGAGTTGGCTGGAGTAATTATGCCAGTTCCAGTTCTGGAACAGGGGCTAGGGTTTTATTTTATCTCTTCATTGTACCAAAGAAGGTCAATTCCTTCAGACCAGTTCTGGATCTATCATTATTGAATCGTTATATATACCAACATTCAAGATGGTTACTGTAGGACTATTCTGCCTTTTGTTTAGCAAGGGCATTTTATGTCTACAATAGTTTTGCAGGATGTGTATCTGCATATTCCGATTCATTCAGATCACTTTTAGTGTTTGAGATTCTCTTTTTAGACAAGCATTACCAGTTTTGTGACTCTACTGTTTGGCCTAGCCTCAGTTCCAAGAATTTTTTTCAAAGATTCTCGGTGCCCTTCTTTCTGTATTCAGAGAACAGGGTTTTTTTGTATTTCCTTATTTGGACGATTATCTTGGTATTTGCTCAGTCTTCTCATTCAAAGAATCTCATGCGATTCGACTTGTGTTGTTTCTTCAAGTTCATGGTTGGAGGATCAATTTACCAAAAAGTTCATTGATTCCTCAGTCAAGGGTAATCTTTCTGGGTTTCCAGATAGATTCAGTGTCCATGACTCTGTCTTTAACAGACAAGAGACGTCTAAATTGTTTTCAGCTTGTCGAAACCTTCAGTCACAATCATTCCCTTCGGTAACCTTATGCATGGAAATTCTAGGTCTTATGACTGCTGCATTGGACGCAATCCCCTTTGCTTGTTTTTCACATGCGACCTCTTCAGCTCTGTATGCTGAATCAATGGTGCAAGGATTACACAAAGATATTTCAATTTATATCTTTAAAACCGATTGTTCGACACTCTCTAACGTGGTGGACAGATCACCATCTTTTAATTCAGGGGGCTTCTTTTGTGCTTCCGACCTGGACTGTAATTTCAACAGATACAAGTCTCACAGGTTGGGGAGCTGTGTGGGGATCTCTGTCGGCACAAGGAGTTTGGGAATCTCAGGAGGTGAGATTACCGATAAATATTTTGGAACTCCGTGCAATTTTCAGAGTTCTTCAGTTTTGGCCTCTTCTGTAGAGAGAATCGTTCATTTGTTTTCAGACAGACAATGTCACAACTGTGGCATACATCATCAAGGAGCGACTCACAGTCCTCTGGCTATGAAAGAAGTATCTCGAATTTTTTTGGTTTGGGCGGATTCCAGCTCCTGTCTAATCTCTGTGGTTCATATCCCAGGTGTAGACAATTGGGAAGCGGTTTATCTAAGTCGCCAAACGTTGCATCCGGGCGAATGGTTTCTTCACCCAGAGGTATTTCTTCAGGTTGTTCAAATGTGGGAACTTCCAGAAATAGATCTGATGGCGTCTCATCTAATCAAGAAACTTCCCAGATATCTGTCCAGATCCCGGGATCCTTAGGCGGAGGCAGTGGATGCATTATCACTTCCTTGGAAGTATCATCCTGTCTATATCTTTCCGCCTCTAGTTCTTCTTCCAAGAGTAATCTCCAAGATTCTGAAGGAATGCTCGTTTGTTTTGCTGGTAGCTCCGGCATGGCCTTACAGGTTTGGTATGCGGATCTTGTCCGGATGGCCTCTTGCCAGCCGTGGACTCTTCCGTTAAGACCAGACCTTTTGTCGCAAGGTCCTTTTTTCCATCAGGATCTCAAATCCTTAAATTTTAAGGTATGGAGATTGAACGCTTGATTCTTGGTCAAAGAGGTTTCTCTGACTCTGTGATTAATACTATGTTATAGGCTCGTAAATCTGTATCTAGAGAGATATATTATAGAGTCTGGAAGACTTATATTTTTTGGTGTCTTTCTCATCTTTTTTCTTGGCATTCTTTTAGAATACTGAGAATTTTACAGTTTCTTCAGGATGGTTTAGATAAGGGTTTGTCTGCAAGTTCCTTGAAAGGACAAATCTCTGCTCTTTCTGTTCTTTTTCACAGAAAGATTGCTATTCTTCCTGATATTTATTGTTTTATACAAGCTTTGGTTCGTATAAAATCTGTCATTAAGTCAATTTCTCCTCCTTGGAGTTTGAATTTGGTTCTGGGAGCTCTTCAAGCTCCTCCCTTTGAACCTATGCATTCATTGGTCATTAAATTACTTTCTTGGAAAGTTTTGTTCCTTTTGGCCATCTCTTCTGCCAGAAGAGTTTCTGATTTATCTGCTCTTTCTTGTGAGTCTCCTTTTCTGATTTTTCATCAGGATGAGGTGGTGTTGCGAACTTCTTTTGAATTTTTACCTAAAGTTGTGAATTCCAACAACATTAGTAGAGAAATTGTGGTTTCTTCATTATGTCCTAATCCTAAGAATTCTAAGGAGAAATCATTGCATTATTTGGATGTTGTTAGAGCTTTGAAATATTATGTTGAAGCTACTAAGTCTTTCCGAAAGACTTCTAGTCTATTTGTTCTCTTTTCCGGTTCTAGAAAAGGCCAGAAAGCTTCTGCCATTTCTTTGGCATCTTGGTTGAAATCTTTAATTCATCTTGCCTATGTTGAGTCGGGTAAAACTCCGCCTCAGAGGATTACAGCTCATTCTACCAGGTCAGTTTCTACTTCCTGGGCGTTTAGGAATGAAGCTTCGGTTGATCACATTTGCAAAGTTGCAACTTGGTCCTCTTTGCATACTTTTACTAAATTCTACCATTTTGATGTATTTTCTTCTTCTGAAGCAGTTTTTGGTAGAAAAGTATTTCAGGCAGCAGTTTCAGTCTGAATCTTCTGCTTATGTTTTTTATTAAACTTTATTTTGGGTGTGGATTATTTTCAGCAGGAATTGGCTGTCTTTATTTTATCCCTCCCTCTCTAGTGACTCTTGTGTGGAAAGATCCACATCTTGGGTAGTCATTATCCCATACGTCACTAGCTCATGGACTCTTGCTAATTACATGAAAGAAAACATAATTTATGTAAGAACTTACCTGATAAATTCATTTCTTTCATATTAGCAAGAGTCCATGAGGCCCACCCTTTTTTATGGTGGTTATGATTTTTTTGTATAAAGCACAATTATTCCAATTCCTTATTTTATATGCTTTCGCACTTTTTTATCACCCCACTTCTTGGCTATTCGTTAAACTGAATTGTGGGTGTGGTGAGGGGTGTATTTATAGGCATTTTAAGGTTTGGGAAACTTTGCCCCTCCTGGTAGGAATGTATATCCCATACGTCACTAGCTCATGGACTCTTGCTAATATGAAAGAAATTAATTTATCAGGTAAGTTCTTACATAAATTATGTTTTTTACAGGCAAAAGAGCTGAATTCTTTGGGGCATGCCCCGCAAAGGGCCCTTTTCAGGGCTGGTAAGGTAAAAGAGCTTTTCTATTTTAATTTTAGAATAGGGTATGGCATTTTTTTATTTTGGGGGTCTTTGTTATTTTATTAGGGGGCTTAGAGTAGGTGTAATTAGTTTAACATTGTTGTAATATTTTTCTAATGTTTGTAAAAATGTTTTATTTTTTGTAACTTAGTTCTTTTTTATTTTTTGTACTTTAGTTAGTTTATTTCATTGTATTTATTTGTAGGTATTGTATTTAATTAATTTATTGATAGTGTAGTGTTAGGTTTAATTGTAACTTAGGTTAGGATTTATTTTACAGGTAATTTTGTAATTATTTTAACTAGGTAACTATTAAAATAATTACAAAGTTGCCTGTAAAATAAATATTAATCCTAAAATAGCTACAATATATTTATTATTTATATTGTAGCTATATTAGGGTTTATTTTACAGGTAAGTATTTAGCTTTAAATAGGAATAATTTATTTAATAAGAGTTAATTTATTTCGTTAGATTTAAATTATATTTAATTTAGGGGGGTGTTAGTGTTAGGGTAAGGTTAGACTTAGCTTTAGGGGTTAATACATTTATTAGAGTAGCGGTGAGATCCGGTCGGCAGATTAGGGGTTAATTATTGTAGGTGGAGGCGACGTTGGGGGCGGCAGATTAGGGGTTAATAAATATAATATAGGGGTCGGCGGTGTTAGGGGCAGCAGATTAGGGGTACATAGGGATAACGTAGGTTGCGGCGGTGTACGGAGCGGCAGATTAGGGGTTAATAATAATATGCAGGGGTCAGCGATAGCGGGGGCGGCAGATTAGGGGTTAATAAATATAACATAGGGGTCTGCGGTGTTAGGGGCAGCAGATTAGGGGTACATAGGGATAACGTAGGTTGCGGCGGTGTACGGAGCGGCAGATTAGGGGTTAATAATAATATGCAGGTGTCAGCGATAGAGGGGGCGGCAGATTAGGGGTTAATAAGTGTAAGGTTAGGGGTGTTTAGACTCGGGGTACATGTTAGGGTGTTAGGTGCAGACTTAGGAAGTGTTTCCCCATAGAAAACAATGGGGCTGCGTTAGGAGCTGAACGCTGCTTTTTTGCAGGTGTTAGGTTTTTTTTCAGCTCAAACAGCCCCATTGTTTTCTATGGGGGAATCATGCACGAGCACGTTTTTTAAGCTGGCCGCGTCCGTAAGCAACGCTGGTATTTAGAGTTGCAGTGGCTGTAAATATGCTCTACGCTCCCTTTTTTGGAGCCTAACGCAGCCCTTCTGTGAACTCTAAATACCAGCAGTATTTAAAAGGTGCGGGGGGGGGGGAAAAGCATGCGTAGCTAACGCACCCCTTTGGCCGCAGAACTTTAAATCTAGCCGTAAGAGTCTGAACACACCTCCATCACAAGCTAATAGTCAGCATAGCAGTCAGAGCCTGAATACACCTGCAGCACAAGCTAATTGCCAGCCTAGCAGTCAGAGCCTGAATACACCTGCAGCACAAGCTAATTGCCAGCCTAGCAGTCAGAGCCTGAATACACCTGCAGCACAAGCTAATAGCCAGCCTAGCAGTCAGAGCCTGAACACACCTGCAGCACAAGCTAATAGTCAGCCCAAAACTAAGAGCCTGAACACACCTGCATCACACGCTAATAGTCAGCCCAAAACTAAGAGCCTGAACACACCTGCAGCACAAGCTAATAGTCAGCCTAGCAGTCAGAGCCTGAACACACCTGCAGAACAAGCTAATAGTCAGCCTAGCAGTCAGAGCCTGAACACACCTGCAGAACAAGCTAATAGTCAGCCAAGCAGTCAGAGCCTGAACACACCTGCAGAACAAGCTAATAGTCAGCCTAGCAGTCAGAGCCTGAACACACCTGCAGAACAAGCTAATAGTCAGCCTAGCAGTCAGAGCCTGAACACACCTGCAGAACAAGCTAATAGTCAGCCAAGCAGTCAGAGCCTGAACACACCTGCAGCACAAGCTAATAGTCAGCCCAAAACTAAGAGTCTGAACACACCTGCATCACAAGCTAATAGTCAGCATAGCAGTCAGAGCCTGAATACACCTGCAGCACAAGCTAATTGCCAGCCTAGCAGTCAGAGCCTGAATACACCTGCAGCACAAGCTAATAGCCAGCCTATCAGTCAGAGCCTGAACACACCTGCAGCACAAGCTAATAGTCAGCCCAAAACTAAGAACCTGAACACACCTGGAGCACAAGCTAATAGTCAGCCCAAAACTAAGAGCCTGAACACACCTGCAGAACAAGCTAATAGTCAGCCTAGCAGTCAGAGCCTGAATACACCTGTAGCACAAGCTAATAGTCATACCAGAACTAAGAGCCTGAACACACCTGCAGAACAAGCTAATAGTCAGCCTAGCAGTCAGAGCCTGAATACACCTGCAGCACAAGCTAATAGTCAGCCTAGCAGTCAGAGCCTGAACACACCTGCAGCACAAGCTAATAGTCATCCTAGCAGTCAGAGCCTGAACACACCTGCAGCACAAGCTAATAGTCAGCCTAGCAGTCAGAGCCTGAACACACCTGCAGCACTAGCTAATAGTCAGCCCAAAACTAAGAGCCTGAACACACCTGCAGCACAAGCTAATAGTTAGCCAAGAACTAAGAGCCTGAACACACCTGCATCACAAGATAATAATCAGCCTAGTAGTCAGAGCCTGAATACACCTGCAGCACAAGCTAATAGTCAGCCTAGCAGTCAGAGCCTGAACACACCTGTAGCACAAGCTAATAGTCAGCCCAGAACTAAGAGCCTGAACACACCTGCAGCACAAGCTAATAGTCAGCCCAGAACTAAGAGTCTGAACACACCTGCATCACAAGCTAATAGTCAGCCTAGCAGTCAGAGCCTGAATACATCTGCAGCACAAGCTAATAGTCAGCCTAGCAGTCAGAGCCTGAACACACCTGCAGCACAAGCTAATAGTCAGCCTAGCAGTCAGAGCCTGAACACACCTGCAGCACAAGCTAATAGTCAGCCTAGCAGTCAGAGCCTGAATACACCTGCAGAAAAAGCTAATAGTCAGCCTAGCAGTCAGAGCCTGAACACACCTGCAGCACAAGCTAATAGTCAGCCCAGAACTAAGAGCCTGAACACACCTGCAGCACAAGCGAATAGTCAGCCTAGCACTCAGAGCATGAACACACCTGCAGCACAAGCTAATAGTCTGCCCAGAACTTAGAGCTAGAACACACCTGCAATACAAGTGAATAGTCAGCCCAGCAGTCAGAGCCTGAATACTCCTGCAGCACAAGCTAATAGTCAGCCCAAAACTAAGAGTCTGAACACACCTGCATCACAAGCTAATAGTCAGCATAGCAGTCAGAACCTGAATACACCTGCAGCACAAGCTAATAGGCATTCCTAGCAGTCAGAGCCTGAACACACCTGCAGCACAAGCTAATAGTCAGCCCAAAACTAAGAGTCTGAACACACCTGCATCACAAGCTAATAGTCAGCATAGCAGTCAGAGCCTGAATACACCTGCAGCACAAGCTAATAGTCAGCATAGCAGTCAGAGCCTGAATACACCTGCAGCACAAGCTAATTGCCAGCCTAGCAGTCAGAGCCTGAATACACCTGCAGCACAAGCTAATAGCCAGCCTATCAGTCAGAGCCTGAACACACCTGCAGCACAAGCTAATAGTCAGCCCAAAACTAAGAACCTGAACACACCTGGAGCACAAGCTAATAGTCAGCCCAAAACTAAGAGCCTGAACACACCTGCAGAACAAGCTAATAGTCAGCCTAGCAGTCAGAGCCTGAATACACCTGTAGCACAAGCTAATAGTCATACCAGAACTAAGAGCCTGAACACACCTGCAGAACAAGCTAATAGTCAGCCTAGCAGTCAGAGCCTGAATACACCTGCAGCACAAGCTAATAGTCAGCCTAGCAGTCAGAGCCTGAACACACCTGCAGCACAAGCTAATAGTCATCCTAGCAGTCAGAGCCTGAACACACCTGCAGCACAAGCTAATAGTCAGCCTAGCAGTCAGAGCCTGAACACACCTGCAGCACTAGCTAATAGTCAGCCCAAAACTAAGAGCCTGAACACACCTGCAGCACAAGCTAATAGTTAGCCAAGAACTAAGAGCCTGAACACACCTGCATCACAAGATAATAATCGGCCTAGTAGTCAGAGCCTGAATACACCTGCAGCACAAGCTAATAGTCAGCCGAGCAGTCAGAGCCTGAACACACCTGTAGCACAAGCTAATAGTCAGCCCAGAACTAAGAGTCTGAACACACCTGCATCACAAGCTAATAGTCAGCCTAGCAGTCAGATCCTGAATACATCTGCAGCACAAGCTAATAGTCAGCCTAGCAGTCAGAGCCTGAACACACCTGCAGCACAAGCTAATAGTCAGCCTAGCAGTCAGAGCCTGAACACACCTGCAGCACAAGCTAATAGTCAGCCTAGCAGTCAGAGCCTGAATACACCTGCAGAAAAAGCTAATAGTCAGCCTAGCAGTCAGAGCCTGAACACACCTGCAGCACAAGCTAATAGTCAGCCCAGAACTAAGAGCCTGAACACACCTGCAGCACAAGCGAATAGTCAGCCTAGCACTCAGAGCATGAACACACCTGCAGCACAAGCTAATAGTCAGCCCAGAACTTAGAGCTAGAACACACCTGCAATACAAGTGAATAGTCAGCCCAGCAGTCAGAGCCTGAATACTCCTGCAGCACAAGCTAATAGTCAGCCCAAAACTAAGAGTCTGAACACACCTGCATCACAAGCTAATAGTCAGCATAGCAGTCAGAGCCTGAATACACCTGCAGCACAAGCTAATAGGCATTCCTAGCAGTCAGAGCCTGAACACACCTGCAGCACAAGCTAATAGTCAGCCCAAAACTAAGAGTCTGAACACACCTGCATCACAAGCTAATAGTCAGCATAGCAGTCAGAGCCTGAATACACCTGCAGCACAAGCTAATAGCCAGCCTAGCAGTCAGAGCCTGAATACACCTGCAGCACAAGCTAATAGCCAGCCTAGCAGTCAGAGCCTGAACACACCTGCAGCACAAACTAATAGTCAGCCCAAAACTAAGAGCCTGAACACACCTGCATCACACGCTAATAGTCAGCCCAAAACTAAGAGCCTGAACACACCTGCAGCACAAGCTAATAGTCAGCCTAGCAGTCAGAGCCTGAACACACCCGCAGAACAAGCTAATAGTCAGCCTAGCAGTCAGAGCCTGAACACACCTGCAGCACAAGCTAATTGTCAGCCTAGCAGTCAGAGCCTGAATACACCTGCAGCACGAGCTAATAGCCAGCCTAGCAGTCAGAGCCTGAACACACCTGCAGCACAAGCTAATAGTCAGCCCAAAACTAAGAGTCTGAACACACCTGCATCACAAGCTAATTGCTAGCCTAGCAGTCAGAGCCTGAACACACCTGCAGAACAAGCTAATAGTCAGCCTAGCAGTCAGAGCCTGAACACACCTGTAGCACAAGCTAATAGTCATCCCAGCACTAAGAGCCTGAACAAACCTGGAGCACAAGCTAATAGTCAGCCTAGCAGTCAGAGCCTGAACACACCTGCAGAACAAGCTAATAGTCAGCCTAGCAGTCAGAGCCTGAACACACCTGCAGCACAAGCTAATAGTCAGCCTAGCAGTCAGAGCCTGAATACACCTGCAGCACGAGCTAATAGCCAGCCTAGCAGTCAGAGCCTGAACACACCTGCAGCACAAGCTAATAGTCAGCCCAAAACTAAGAACCTGAACACCTGGAGCACAAGCTAATAGTCAGCCCAAAACTAAGAACCTGAACACACCTGGAGCACAAGCTAATAGTCAGCCCAAAACTAAGAGCCTGAACACACCTGCAGCACAAGCTAATTGCCAGCCTAGCAGTCAGAGCCTGAACACACCTGCAGCACAAGCTAATAGTCAGCCCAAAACTAAGAACCTGAACACCTGGAGCACAAGCTAATAGTCAGCCCAAAACTAAGAGCCTGAACACACCTGCAGCACAAGCTAATAGTCAGCCCAAAACTAAGAGCCTGAACACACCTGCATCACACGCTAATAGTCATCTCAGAACTAAGAGCCTGAACACACCTGCAGCACAAGCTAATAGTCAGCCCAAAACTAAGAGCCTGAACACACCTGCATCACACGCTAATAGTCATCTCAGAACTAAGAGCCTGAACACACCTGCAGAACAAGCTAATAGTCAGCCTAGCAGTCAGAGCCTGAATACACCTGTAGCTCAAGCTAATAGTCATCCCAGAACTAAGAGCCTGAACACACCTGCAGAACAAGCTGATAGTCAGCCTAGCAGTCAGAGCCTGAATACATCTGCAGCACAAGCTAATAGTCATCCCAGAACTAAGAGCCTGGACACACCTGCAGCACACGCTAATAGTCAGCCCAAAACTAAGAGCCTGAACACACCTACAGCACAAGCTAATAGTCAGCCTAGCAGTCAGAGCCTGAATACACCTGCAGCACGAGCTAATAGTCAGCCTAGCAGTCAGAGCCTGAACACACCTGCAGCACAAGCTTAATAGTCAGCCCAAAGAGCCTGAACACACCTGCATCACACGCTAATAGTCAGCCCAAAACTAAGAGCCTGAAAACTCCTGGAGCACAATCTAATAGCCCGCCAAGCAGTCAGAGCTGGAACACACCAGCAGCACAAGCTAATAGTCAGCCTAGCAGTCAGAGCCTGAACACACCTGCAGCACAAGCTAATAGTCAGCCCAAAACAAAGAGCCTGAACACACCTGCATCACATGCTAATAGTCAGCTCAAAACAAAGAGCCTGAACACACCTGCAGCACAAGCTAACGATCAGCACAGCACTCAGACCCTGAGCACACCTGCAGCACAAGCTAACGATCAGAGCAGCACAAGCTAACGATCAGTGCAGCACTCAGAGCCTGAACACACCTGCAGCACAAGCTAATGATCAGCACAGCACTCAGAACGTGAATACACCTACAGCACAAGCTAACGATCAGCGCAGCGCTCAGAGCCTGAACACACCTGCAGCACAAGCTAATAGTCAGCCTAGCAGTCAGAGCCTGAACACACCCGCAGAACAAGCTAATAGTCAGCCTAGCAGTCAGAGCCTGAACACACCTGCAGCACAAGCTAATTGTCAGCCTAGCAGTCAGAGCCTGAATACACCTGCAGCACGAGCTAATAGCCAGCCTAGCAGTCAGAGCCTGAACACACCTGCAGCACAAGCTAATAGTCAGCCCAAAACTAAGAGTCTGAACACACCTGCATCACAAGCTAATTGCTAGCCTAGCAGTCAGAGCCTGAACACACCTGCAGAACAAGCTAATAGTCAGCCTAGCAGTCAGAGCCTGAACACACCTGTAGCACAAGCTAATAGTCATCCCAGCACTAAGAGCCTGAACAAACCTGGAGCACAAGCTAATAGTCAGCCTAGCAGTCAGAGCCTGAACACACCTGCAGAACAAGCTAATAGTCAGCCTAGCAGTCAGAGCCTGAACACACCTGCAGAACAAGCTAATAGTCAGCCTAGCAGTCAGAGCCTGAATACACCTGCAGCACGAGCTAATAGCCAGCCTAGCAGTCAGAGCCTGAACACACCTGCAGCACAAGCTAATAGTCAGCCCAAAACTAAGAACCTGAACACCTGGAGCACAAGCTAATAGTCAGCCCAAAACTAAGAACCTGAACACACCTGGAGCACAAGCTAATAGTCAGCCCAAAACTAAGAGCCTGAACACACCTGCAGCACAAGCTAATTGCCAGCCTAGCAGTCAGAGCCTGAACACACCTGCAGCACAAGCTAATAGTCAGCCCAAAACTAAGAACCTGAACACCTGGAGCACAAGCTAATAGTCAGCCCAAAACTAAGAGCCTGAACACACCTGCAGCACAAGCTAATAGTCAGCCCAAAACTAAGAGCCTGAACACACCTGCATCACACGCTAATAGTCATCTCAGAACTAAGAGCCTGAACACACCTGCAGCACAAGCTAATAGTCAGCCCAAAACTAAGAGCCTGAACACACCTGCATCACACGCTAATAGTCATCTCAGAACTAAGAGCCTGAACACACCTGCAGAACAAGCTAATAGTCAGCCTAGCAGTCAGAGCCTGAATACACCTGTAGCTCAAGCTAATAGTCATCCCAGAACTAAGAGCCTGAACACACCTGCAGAACAAGCTGATAGTCAGCCTAGCAGTCAGAGCCTGAATACATCTGCAGCACAAGCTAATAGTCATCCCAGAACTAAGAGCCTGGACACACCTGCAGCACACGCTAATAGTCAGCCCAAAACTAAGAGCCTGAACACACCTACAGCACAAGCTAATAGTCAGCCTAGCAGTCAGAGCCTGAATACACCTGCAGCACGAGCTAATAGTCAGCCTAGCAGTCAGAGCCTGAACACACCTGCAGCACAAGCTTAATAGTCAGCCCAAAGAGCCTGAACACACCTGCATCACACGCTAATAGTCAGCCCAAAACTAAGAGCCTGAAAACTCCTGGAGCACAATCTAATAGCCCGCCAAGCAGTCAGAGCTGGAACACACCAGCAGCACAAGCTAATAGTCAGCCTAGCAGTCAGAGCCTGAACACACCTGCAGCACAAGCTAATAGTCAGCCCAAAACAAAGAGCCTGAACACACCTGCATCACATGCTAATAGTCAGCTCAAAACAAAGAGCCTGAACACACCTGCAGCACAAGCTAACGATCAGCACAGCACTCAGACCCTGAGCACACCTGCAGCACAAGCTAACGATCAGAGCAGCACAAGCTAACGATCAGTGCAGCACTCAGAGCCTGAACACACCTGCAGCACAAGCTAATGATCAGCACAGCACTCAGAACGTGAATACACCTACAGCACAAGCTAACGATCAGCGCAGCACTCAGAGCCTGAACACACCTGCAGCACAAGCTAACAATCAGCGCAGCACTCAGAGCCTGAACACACCTGCAGCACAAGCTAATGATCAGCCCAGCACTCAGAGCCTGAACACACCTGCAGCAGAAACTAATGATCAGCCCAGCACTCAGAGCCTGAATACACCTTCAGCACAAGCTAACGGTCGGTGCAGCACTCAGAGCCTGAACACACCTGCAGCACAAGCTAATGATCAGCACAGCACTCAGAGCGTGAACACACCACTTAGAGCCTGAACACACCTGCAGCACAAGCTAATGATCAGCACAGCACTCAGAGCGTGAACACACCACTTAGAGCCTGAACACACCTGCAGCACAAGCTAACAATCAGCACAGCACTCAGAGCCTGAACACACCTGCAGCACAAGCTAACGATCAACACAGCACTCAGAGCCTGAACACACCTGCAGCAGAAGCTAATGATCAGCGCAACACAAGCTAACGATCAGTACAGTACTCAGAGCCTAAACACACCTGCTGCACAAATTAATGATCAGCCCAGCACACAGCTTGTGCTGCAGTTGTGTTCAGGCTCTAACGATCAGCCCAGCACTCAGAGCCTGAATACACCTGCAGCACAAGCTAACGGTCAGCGCAGCACTCAGAGCCTGAATACACCTGCAGCACTCAGAGCCTGAATACACCTGTGGCACAAGCTAACGATCAGCCCAGCAGTCAAAGCCTGAATACACCTGCAGCACATGCTAACGATCAGCACAGCACTCAGAGCCTGAACACACCTGCAGCCAGGGCCGCCATCAGGGGGTGACAGGGGTGACTCCTGTCAGGGGTCCAATGGGCCAGGGGGGCCCCATGAGGCAAGAACAACTAAATACATTTTTTTTTTTTTTTAATTTTGGCAACCACCACTGGAAACTACAGCAGAGTGCTAATTGAGCATGGGAAATGTTATTACAAGGAGTAAAGTATTACCATTTGAGAGGATTTCTGAGATCAGAGATCAGAGTAGCACAAGCTAACGATCAGTGCAGCACTCAGAGCCTGAACACACCTGCAGCACAAGCTAATGATCAGCACAGCACTCAGAACGTGAATACACCTGCAGCACAAGCTAACGATCAGCACAGCACTCAGAGCCTGAACACACCTACAGCACAAGCTAACAATCAGCACAGCACTCAGAGCCTGAACACACCTGCAGCACAAGCTAACAGTCAGCGCAGCACTCAGAGCCTGAATATACCTGCAGCACTCAGAGTCTGAATATACCTACAGCACAAGCTAACAATCAGCACAGCACTCAGAGCCTGAACACACCTGCAGCACAAGCTAACGATCAGCACAGCACTCAGAGCCTGAACACAACTGCAGCACAAGCTAACGATCAGCGCAGCACTCAGAGCCTGAACACACCTGCAGCACAAGCTAACGAGCAGCACAGCACTCAGAGCCTGAACACACCTGCAGCACAAGCTAATGGTCAGTGCAGCACTCAGAGCCTGAACACACCTGCAGCACAAGCTAACGATCAGTGCAGCACTCAGACCCTGAGCACACCTGCAGCGCAAGCTAACGATCAGAGCAGCACAAGCTAACGATCAGTGCAGCACTCAGAGCCTGAACACACCTGCAGCACAAGCTAATGATCAGCACAGCACTCAGAACGTGAATACACCTGCAGCACAAGCTAACGATCAGCGCAACACTCAGAGCCTGAACACACCTGCAGCACAAGCTAACAATCAGCATAGCACTCAGAGCCTGAACACACCTGCAGCAGAAGCTAATGATCAGCCCAGCACTCAGAGCCTGAATACACCTGCAGCACAAGCTAACGGTCGGTGCAGCACTCAGAGCCTGAACACACCTGCAGCACAAGTTAACGATCAGCACAGCACTCAGGGCCTGAACACACCTACAGCACAAGCTAACGATCAGCGCAGCACTCAGAGCCTGAACACACCTGCAGCACAAGCTAACGATCAGTGCAGCACTCAGAGCCTGAACACACCTGCAGCACAAGCTAACAATCAGCACAGCACTCAGAGCCTGAACACACCACTTAGAGCCTGAACACACCTGCAGCACAAGCTAACAATCAGCACAGCACTCAGAGCCTGAACACACCTGCAGCACAAGATAACGATCAGCACAGCACTCAGGCCCTGAGCACACCTGCAGCACAAGCTAACGAGCAGAGTAGCACAAGCTAACGATCAGTGCAGCACTCAGAGCCTAAACACACCTGCAGCACAAGCTAATGATCAGCACAGCACTCAGAACGTGACTACACCTGCAGCACAAGCTAACGATCAGCACAGCACTCAGAGCCTGAACACACCTGCAGCACAAGCTAACGATCAGCGCAGTACTCAGAGCCTGAACACACCTGCAGCACAAGCTAACAGTCAGCGCAGCACTCAGAGCCTGAATATACCTGCAGCACTCAGAGCCTGAATACACCTGCAGCACTCAGAGCCTGAATATACCAACAGCACAAGCTAACAATCAGCACAGCACTCAGAGCCTGAACACACCTGCAGCACAAGCTAACAATCAGCATAGCACTCAGAGCCTGAACACACCTGCAGCAGAAGCTAATGATCAGCCCAGCACTCAGAGCCTGAATACACCTGCAGCACAAGCTAACGGTCAGTGCAGCACTCAGAGCCTGAACACACCTACAGCACAAGCTAACGATCAGCACAGCACTCAGAGCCTGAACACACCTACAGCACAAGCTAACGATCAGTGCAGCACTCAGAGCCTGAACACACCTGCAGCACAAGCTAATGAACAGTGCAGCACTCAGAGCCTGAACACACCTGCAGCACAAGCTAATGATCAGCACAGCACTCAGAGCCTGAACACACCTGCAGCACAAGCTAACAATCAGCACAGCACTCAGAGCCTGAACACACCTGCAGCACAAGCTAACGATCAGCACAGCACTCAGACCCTGAGCACACCTGCAGCACAAGCTAACGATCAGCGCGCACAAGCTAACGATCAGTACAGTACTCAGAGCCTAAACACACCTGCTGCACAAATTAATGATCAGCCCAGCACTCAGCTTGTGCTGCAGTTGTGTTCAGGCTCTAACGATCAGCCCAGCACTCAGAGCCTGAATACACCTGCAGCACAAGCTAACGGTCATCGCAGCACTCAGAGCCTGAACACACCTGCAGCACAATCTAACAATCAGCATAGCACTCAGAGCCTGAACACACCTGCAGCAGAAGCTAATGATCAGCCCAGCACTCAGAGCCTGAATACACCTGCAGCACAAGCTAACGGTCAGTGCAGCACTCAGAGCCTGAACACACCTGCAGCACAAGCTAACGATCAGCACAGCACTCAGCTTGTGCTGCAGTTGTGTTCAGGCTCTAACGATCAGTGCAGCACTCAGAGCCTGAACACACCTGCAGCACAAGCTAATGATCAGCACAGCACTCAGAGCCTGAACACACCTGCAGCACAAGCTAACAATCAGCATAGCACTCAGAGCCTGAACACACCTGCAGCAGAAGCTAATGATCAGCCCAGCACTCAGAGCCTGAATACACCTGCAGCACAAGCTAACGGTCAGTGCAGCACTCAGAGCCTGAACACACCTGCAGCACAAGCTAACGATCAGCACAGCACTCAGAGCCTGAACACACCTACAGCACAAGCTAACAATCAGCACAGCACTCAGAGCCTGAACACACCTGCAGCACAAGCTAACGATCAGTGCAGCACTCAGAGCCTGAACACACCTGCAGCACAAGCTAATGATCAGCACAGCACTCAGAGCGTGAACACACCACTTAGAGCCTGAACACACCTGCAGCACAAGCTAACAATCAGCACAGCACTCAGAGCCTGAACAAACCTGCAGCACAAGATAACGATCAGCACAGCACTCAGACCCTGAGCACACCTGCAGCACAAGCTAACGATCAGAGCAGCACAAGCTAACGATCAGTGCAGCACTCAGAGCCTGAACACACCTGCAGCACAAGCTAATGATCAGCACAGCACTCAGAACGTGAATACACCTGCAGTACAAGCTAACGATCAGCGCAGCACTCAGAGCCTGAACACACCTGCAGCACAAGCTAACAATCAGCATAGCACTCAGAGCCTGAACACACCTGCAGCAGAAGCTAATGATCAGCCCAGCACTCAGAGCCTGAATACACCTGCAGCACAAGCTAACGGTCAGTGCAGCACTCAGAGCCTGAACACACCTACAGCACAAGCTAACGATCAGCACAGCACTCAGAGCCTGAACACACCTACAGCACAAGCTAACGATCAGTGCAGCACTCAGAGCCTGAACACACCTGCAGCACAAGCTAATGATCAGTGCAGCACTCAGAGCCTGAACACACCTGCAGCACAAGCTAATGATCAGCACAGCACTCAGAGCCTGAACACACCTGCAGCACAAGCTAACAATCAGCACAGCACTCAGAGCCTGAACACACCTGCAGCACAAGCTAACGATCAGCACAGCACTCAGACCCTGAGCACACCTGCAGCACAAGCTAACGATCAGCGCGCACAAGCTAACGATCAGTACAGTACTCAGAGCCTAAACACACCTGCTGCACAAATTAATGATCAGCCCAGCACTCAGCTTGTGCTGCAGTTGTGTTCAGGCTCTAACGATCAGCCCAGCACTCAGAGCCTGAATACACCTGCAGCACAAGCTAACGGTCATCGCAGCACTCAGAGCCTGAATACACCTGCAGCACTCAGAGCCTGAATACACCTGTGGCACAAGCTAACGATCAGCCCAGCAGTCAAAGCCTGAATACACCTGCAGCACATGCTAACGATCAGCACAGCACTCAGAGCCTGAACACACCTGCAGCCAGGGCCGCCATCAGGGGGTGACAGGGGTGACTCCTGTCAGGGGTCCAATGGGCCAGGGGGGCCCCATGAGGCAAGAACAACTAAATACATTTTTTTTTTTTTTTTTAATTTTGGCAACCACCACTGGAAACTACAGCAGAGTGCTAATTGAGCATGGGAAATGTTATTACAAGGAGTAAAGTATTACCATTTGAGAGGATTTCTGAGTGTGCAGTGCACTAAACCACTATGCACAGTGTGAGACAGACTTGACACTTTGTTTGTACAGTGTGTGCCTGAGTCAGACAGCATTGCAGAGGAGGTAGGACTTACGTAGTAAATGTTTTTTATTTCTCTGTGCAATTTTGGATTGTAACTTCAGTATGGTAGTAGTTGTATGGTGGGGCCAAAGGTCCATAAAAACACATTTTTTTAGCAGCAGTGTATTTATGATTATTTGACAATGCTGTAGAAATTCTATTTATCAAGCCATGCAGAAATGTTTCCTCCTCAATACACAAATGGTAGGTGCACTTTTGGCAGATATGCATTTTTTTTATTTATTTTTATATATATATATATATATATATATATATATATATATATATATATATATATATATATACATACGTTACATTCCAGTTTACTGCCCCTTTATGCATGGACTTTCGAGATGCAAGGAGGCATTTTAGCTAAGATTTTTACATCTGCATAAAATGTTATACTCTCAGACTAAGATTGCTCAGTGTTTGAAATGAGACAGGTTAACTTAAAACTGTTCAGTTTACACTACAGCTGACTTAATTTTGAAATACATACAAATAAGCCTAAATCCTGCATTTAACCAGATCTAATGGTATGAGTACCACAGCTTATGGTTCCACCAAGACCATATAGAGTACAGCATTTTCAAAATTCATAAGTACAGCTGACAGATGGGAACATTTGTACACTATATTAGAAGTGATGCTCTTGGTTGGGGAAAATAGGGGTGGGGTAAACAAACATATGTGAACCTTTTAAAAGTACTTTTCTTCATCTAGACATCTACCCAGATCATTAATGTACAATTTTGAATTCACAGAATTATTTTTGTTTGCACATTTACAAATATGATTCTTTAAAAAGTGATATTAATTTCTGCAATTTTTTTTATCATGCATGTCACACACTGTTGATTTTGGGATGCAATGTACAGAAATATTACTTCCTGTGAGTGTTTCTGTGGGTGTCTGTGTTTATGTCTTTGTGCTTTGGTTTGTGTCTCTATGAGTGTGTATGTATCTTTTTTCTGTGGGTCTCTCTGTGAGGGTGGGTGTGTATGTCTTTGTGCATTTTCTGTGGATGTCTGTGAGGGTGTGTGCATATGTCTTTGTGCTTTTTCTATGGGTGCCTCTTTAAGGGTGTGTATGTATGTCTTTGTGTATTTTCTCCGGATGTCTCTTTGAGGGTGGGTGTGTATGTCTCTGTGTTTTCTGTGGATGTCTCTGTGAGGGTGGGTGTGTGTATGTATGTTTGTCTGTGGTTTCTGTGGATGTCCCTGTGAGGGTGTGTGTTTTCTGTGGGTGTCTCTGTGAGGGTGTGTGTATGTCTGTGCATTTTATGTGGGTGTCTCTTTGAGAGTGTGTGTGTGTCTTTGTGTGTTTTCTGTGGATGTCTCAGTGAGGGTGTGTATGAATGTCTTTCTGTGTTTTATGTGGTTGTCTCTGTGTGTGTGTATGTTTTTGTGTGTTTTCTGTGTGTGTGTGTATGTCTTTGTGTGTTTTCTGTGTGTGTGTGTATATGTCTTTGTGTGTTTTCTGAGGCTGTCTCTGTCGGTGTTTCCTTGGGTGTATGTGCACGTTTGTATTTGAGTTTGTGCGTATGTCCGTCCGTCCATTGTCTGTTCCTTTTTAGGACATTTTGACCTTATTACTGATTATTCACATCTTTCTACAGACTTTGAGACTGAGACCTTTCTAGAAGTCACTAATCCACCATTTAACCTTTAAATTATTGTTTAGACAGTTCAGGGCCCTTCCTTTCACCCACTGCATGCTGTTGTCATCATTTAGTTGGCATCCTCCTTGACATAAAGATAATCAGAACTCATAGTTTGTTTTGTAAATCTCCTTTTTTGACAAAACTGTAGTCTACCTCATTACTTGTCAGGTCAATGTAAACAAGTGCTGAGTGTCTGTTTGGGTGACTGTGTCTGAGTGTGTTTGTGTGTTTTTTTGCGTGTCTGCTAGAGTGTCTATATGTGAATCCTTATGTGTGAGTGTGTGTGTTTCAGTGTATGAGTGTGTTTGTGTGTTACTACCTACTTTACAACATTTCCAAGTTTGACTACACTTAAGAATAAAGTGCATATACATTTTAGTCACTTGGTCAAAAATTGCACATGTCAAGGGGTGGCCCTGCCTGCAGCACAAGCTAACAATCAGCACAGCACTCAGACCCTGAGCACACCTGCAGCACAAGCTAACGATCAGCGCAGCACAAGCTAATGATCAGTGCAGCACTCAGAGCCTGAATACACCTGCAGCACAAGCTAATCATCAGTGCAGCACTCTGAACCTGAATACACCTGCAGCACAAGCTAATGATCAGCACAGCACTCAGAGCCTGAATACACCTGCAGCACAAGCTAACGATCAGCACAGCACTCAGACCCTGAATACACCTGCAGCACAAGCTAATGATCAGCACAGCACTCAAAGCCTGAATACACCTGCAGCACAATCTAACGATCAGCATAGCACTCAAAGCCTGAACACAACTGCAGCACAATCTAACGATCAGCGCAGCACTCAGAGCCTGAATACACCTGCAGCACAAGCTAACGATCAGCACAGCACTCAGACCCTGAATACACCTGCAGCACAAGCTAATGATCAGCACAGCACTCAAAGCCTGAATACACCTACAGCACAATCTAACTATCAGCACATCACTCAGACCCTGAATACACCTGCAGCACAAGCTAATGATCAGCACAGCACTCAGAGCCTGAATACACCTGCAGCACAATCTAACGATCAGCCCAGCACTCAGAGCCTGAATACACCTGCAGCACAAGCTAACAGTCAGCACAGCACTCAGAACCTGAACACACCTACAGCACAAGCTAATGATCAGCACAGCACTCAGACCCTGAATACACCTGCAGCACAAGCTAATGATCAGCACAGCACTCAGAACCTGAATACACCTGAAGCACAATCTAATGATCAGCCCAGCACTCAGAGCCTGAATACACCTGCAGCATAAGCTAACGATCAGCACAGCACTCAGAACCCGAACACACCTGCAGCACAAGCTAATGATCAGCACAGCACTCAGACCCTGAATACACCTGCAGCACAAGCTAATTATCAGCACAGCACTCAGAGCCTGAACACACCTGCAGCACAAGCTAATGATCAGCACAGCACTCAGAGCCTGAATACACCTGCAGCACAATCTAACTATCAGCACAGCACTCAGACCCTGAATACACCTGCAGCACAAGCTAATGATCAGCACAGCACTCAGAGCCTGAATACATCTGCAGCACAATCTAACGATCAGCCCAGCACTCAGAGCCTGAATACACCTGCAGCACAAGCTAACAGTCAGCACAGCACTCAGACCCTGAATACACCTGCAGCTGTTTATGGAACTAGTTATATCCTTAGATACTGGGGGAATTTACATATTCAATTTTGTTATTTTATATAACAAATTTTCACCTAGATTACGAGTCTTGCGTTAGCCTTAAAAAGCAGCGTTGAGAGTTCCCAATGCCGCTTTTTAACACCGGCTGGTATTACGAGTCTTGAACTGACAGGTGTACCGCTCACTTTTTTTTGTGTGTGTGTGTGTCCGTCCGTCCATTGTCTGTTCCTTTTTAGGACATTTTTACCTTATTACTGATTATTCACATCTTTCTACAGACTTTGAGACTGAGACCTTTCTAGAAGTCACTAATCCACCATTTAACCTTTAAATTATTGTTTAGGCAGTTCAGGGCCCTTCCTTTCACCCACTGCATGCTGTTGTCATCATTTAGTTGGCATCTTCCTTTACATAAAGATAATCAGAACTCATATTTTGTTTTGTAAATCTCCTTTTTTGACAAAACTGTAGTCTACCTCATTACTTGTCAGGTCAATGTAAACAAGTGCTGAGTGTCTGTTTGGGAGTCTGTGTCTGAGTGTGTTTGTGTGTTTCTTTACGTGTCTGCTAGAGTGTCTATATGTGAATCCTTATGTGTGAGTGTGTGTGTTTCAGTGTATGAGTGTGTTTGTGTGTTACTACCTACTTTACAACATTTCCAAGTTTGACTACACTTAAGAATAAAGTGCATATACGTTTTAGTCACTTGGTCAAAAATTGCACATGTCAAGGGGTGGCCCTGCCTGCAGCACAAGCTAACAATCAGCACAGCACTCAGACCCTGAGCACACCTGCAGCACAAGCTAACGATCAGCGCAGCACAAGCTAATGATCAGTGCAGCACTCAGAGCCTGAATACACCTGCAGCACAAGCTAATCATCAGTGCAGCACTCTGAACCTGAATACACCTGCAGCACAAGCTAATGATCAGCACAGCACTCAGAGCCTGAATACACCTGCAGCACAATCTAACGATCAGCATAGCACTCAAAGCCTGAACACACCTGCAGCACAATCTAACGATCAGCGCAGCACTCAGAGCCTGAATACACCTGCAGCACAAGCTAACGATCAGCATAGCACTCAAAGCCTGAACACACCTGCAGCACAATCTAACGATCAGCGCAGCACTTAGAGCCTGAATACACCTGCAGCACAAGCTAACGATTAGCACAGCACTCAGACCCTGAATACACCTGCAGCACAAGCTAATGATCAGCACAGCACTCAAAGCCTGAATACACCTGCAGCACAATCTAACTATCAGCACATCACTCAGACCCTGAATACACCTGCAGCACAAGCTAATGATCAGCACAGCACTCAGAGCCTGAATACACCTGCAGCACAATCTAACGATCAGCCCAGCACTCAGAGCCTGAATACACCTGCAGCACAAGCTAACAGTCAGCACAGCACTCAGAACCTGAACACACCTACAGCACAAGCTAATGATCAGCACAGCACTCAGACCCTGAATACACCTGCAGCACAAGCTAATGATCAGCAAAGCACTCAGAATCTGAATACACCTGAAGCACAATCTAATGATCAGCCCAGCACTCAGAGCCTGAATACACCTGCAGCATAAGCTAACGATCAGCACAGCACTCAGAACCTGAACACACCTGCAGCACAAGCTAATGATCAGCACAGCACTCAGACCCTGAATACACCTGCAGCACAAGCTAATGATCAGCACAGCACTCAGAGCCTGAACACACCTGCAGCACAAGCTAATGATCAGCACAGCACTCAGAGCCTGAATACACCTGCAGCACAAGCTAATATTCAGCACAGCACTCAGACCCTGAATACACCTGCAGCACTCAGACCCTGAATACACCTGCAGCACTCAGACCCTGAATACACCTGCAGCACTCAGACCCTGAATACACCTGCAGCTGTTTATGGAACTAGTTATATCCTTAGATACTGGGGGAATTTACATACTCAATTTTGTTATTTAATATAACAAATTTTCACCTACATTACGAGTCTTGCGTTAGCCTTAAAAAGCAGCGTTGAGAGTTCCCAATGCCGCTTTTTAACGCCGGCTGGTATTACAAGTCTTGAACTGACAGGTGTACCGCTCACTTTTTTGGCCAGACTCGAAAATACCGCAAATCCACTTACGTCAATTGCGTATCCTATATTTTCAATGGGACTTGCATAACGCCGGTATTACGAGTCTTCCAAAAAGTGAGCGGTAGACCCTCTCCTGTCAAGACTCCTACCGCATTTAAAAGTCAGTAGTTAAGAGTTTTATGGGCTAACGCCATAGCATAAAACTCTTAACTAAAGTGCTAAAAAGTACACTAACACCCATAAACTACCTATTAACCCCTAAATCGAGACCCCCCACATCGCAATCACTTTAAAAAAAAAATGAACCCCTAATCTGCCGAACCGGACATCGCCACCACTATAATAAATATATTAACCCCTAAACCGCTACACTCCCACCTCGCAAACACTAGTTAAATATTATTGACCCCTAATCTGCCGCCCCCGACATCGCCACAACCTACATTATATTATTAACCCCTAATCTGCCGCCACTATATTAAAGTTATTAACCCCTAAATCTAAGTCTAACCCTAACCCTAACACCCCCCTAACTTAAATATAATTTAAATAAATCTAAATAAAATTACTATCATTAACTAAATTATTCCTATTTAAAACTAAATACTTACCTATAAAATAAATCCTAAGCTAACTACAATGTAACTAATAGTTACATTGTAGCTAGCTTAGGATTTATTTTTATTTTACAAGCAACTTTGTATTTATTTTAACTAGGTAGAATAGTTATTAAATAGTTATTAACTATTTTATAGCTACCTAGTTAAAATAAAGACAAATATACCTGTAAAATAAAACCTAACCTATGTTACAATTACACCTAACACTACACTATAATGAAATGAATTCCCTAAACTAAATACAATTATCTAAAGTACGAAAAAAACAAACACTAAATTACAGAAAATAATGAAATAATTACAAGTTTTTTAAACTAATTACACCTAATCTAATCCCCCTAATAAAATAAAAAAGTCCTCCAAAATAATAAAAAGCCCTACCCTATACTAAATTACAAATAGCCCTTAAAAGGGCCTTTTGTGGGGCATTGCCTCAAAGTAATCAGCTCTTTTACCTGTAAAAAAGTACAATACCCCACAACATTAAAACCCATCACCCACACACCCAACCCTACTCTAAAACCCACCCAATTACCCCTTAATAAAACCCTAACACTAAGCCCTTCGAAGATCACCCTACTTTGAGAAGTCTTCACCCAGCCGGGCCAAAGTCCTCAACAAAGCCGGGCGAAGTGGTCCTCCAGATGGGCAGAAGTCTTCATCCAAGCCGGCCAGAAGAGGTCCTCCAGACGCGCAGAAGTCTTCATCCAGGCGGCATCTTCTATCTTCATCCATCCATCCGCCGCAGAGCGGGTTCATCTTCAAGACATCCGACGCAGAGCATCCTCTTCCATCGACATCCAACTGAAGAATGACGGTTCCTTTTAATGACGTCATCCAAGATGGCGTCCCTTCAATTCCGATTGGCTGATAGAATTCTATCAGCCAATCAGAATTAAGGTAGAAAAAATCCTATTGGCTGATGCAATCAGCCAATAGGATTGAACTTGCATTCTATTGGCTGATCCAATCAGCCAATAGAATGCCATTTCAATCCTATTGGCTGATTGGATCACAGCTGATTACTTTGGGGAAATGCCCCACAAAAGGCCCTTTTAAGGGCTATTTGTAATTTAGTATAGGGTAGGGCTTTTTATTATTTTGGGGGGCTTTTTTATTTTATTAGGGGGATTAGATTAGGCGTAATTAGTTTAAAAAACTTGTAATTATTTTATTATTTTCTGTAATTTAGTGTGTTTTTTTTCTTCGTACCTTAGATAATTGTATTTAGTTTAGGGAATTCATTTAATTATAGTGTAGTGTTAGGTTTTATTTTACAGGTATATTTTCTTTATTTTAACTAGGTAGCTATTAAATAGTTAATAACTATTTAATAACTATTCTACCTAGTTAAAATAAATACAAAGTTGCCTGTAAAATAAAAATAAATCCTAAACTAGCTACAATATAACTATTAGTTATATTGTAGCTAGCTTATGGTTTATTTTATAGGTAAATATTTAGTTTTAAATATGAATAATTTAGTTAATGATAGTAATTTTATTTAGATTTATTTAAATAATATTTAAGTTAGTGGGGTGTTAGGGTTAGACTTAGATTTAGGGGTTAATAACTTTAATATAGTGGCGGCGATGTTGGGGTGGCAGATTAGGGGTTAATAAGTGTAGGTAGGTTGCGGCGACATTGGGGGTGGCAGATTAGTGGTTAATAAATATAATGTAGGTGTCAGCGATGTTGGGGGCGGCAGATTAGGGGTTAATAAATATAATGTAGGTGGCGGCGGTGGTGTCCGGAGAGGCAGATTAGGGGTTAATAATATAATGTAGGTGTCGGCGTTTGTCGGGCGGCAGATTAGGGGTAAATAAGTGTAAGATTAGGGGTGTTTAGACTCGGGATTCATTATAGGGTGTTAGGTGTAGACATAAAAAGTATTTCACCATAGGAATCAATGGGGCTGCGTTAGGAACTTTACTCTGCTTTTTTGCAGGTGTTTTTTTTTTTTCAGCCGGCTCTCCCGCATTGATTCCTATGGGGAAATCGTGCACGAGCACGCTTTGCCAGCTCACCGCTACCGTAAGCAGCGCTGGTGTTGAGGTGAGATGTGGAGCTAAATTTTGCTCTACGCTCACTTTTTTGCGGCTAACGCTGGGTTTGTCAAAACCCGTAATACCAGCGTTGTCTGTAGGTGAGCGGTGAGGAAAAACTGCTCGTTAACAACGCAAGCCTTCCAAAAATAAGGAGCCATAGACACCATCAGAAACAAAAGAAGAATCATTAAAGTAGATTTAGTGACCTAGTTACTGTTGTTTTCTCTTAATTTTCACTTGGAGAAAAGTTTTTAAACATGATGTATTACATATGTAAGTACTGTACATATATATCTGTTGGTACTTAGAAACTATTATGGTTTTCTTTCTTAACACAGAATGCCATTTTGAAATCTGACGACCAAGTCTCACAACCACATATGGAGGAATCTAATTTACTGGTGAGTAATATTTTGTGGGAAAAATAAACATCTAGATTAACCATCTTCCTATATGCTAAAACCTTAGAAAAGCCCTAGGCCCAGACATTAGCCATTGTCAAATCATGGTTATCTTTGTCTATCCTTTATTAAAGAGTAATCCTTCATGAGTTCAGGAGCATGCATGTGTCTTTTTTTGCCATCAGGCAGCAGTGTTTGTAACATCACCTAGATTACGAGTTTTGAGCGCTATAGGGAAAGTAAAGAACGCCACAAAAGTTGCGTTATTTAATTCCCTATATCGCAGCAATTTAAAGTTTAAAAAAAACCCGGCTTGTGCGGGCTATATGGCTGCATTGAGCTCCATACTGCACACAAAAGCAGCGCTGTTTTGACGTGCTCATGCACGCTTTCCCCATAGACATCAATGGGAAGAGCTGGCAAAAAAAAAAAGTCTAACACCTGCGATCGTGGAAACAAAAGAAACTACAGTTTAAACCTCCTAACACCCTAACATAAACCCTGAGTCTTAACACCCCTAATCTGCCGTCCCCAACATCGCCGACAGTTATTAATCCCTAATCTGCCTCTCCCGATATTGCTTCCACCTAAATAAAATTATTAACCCCTAATCTGCCGCTCCGATATCGCTGCCACAATACTAAAGTTATTAACCCCTATTCCGCAGCACCCCAACATTGCCGCAACTATATTAAAGTTATTAACCCCTATTCCGCCACTCCCGACATCGCCGCCACATAAATAAAGCTATTAACCCCTAAACCTCTGGCCTCCCACATCACTACCACTAAATAAACCTATTAACCCCTAAACCGCCAACCTCCCACATCGCAACAACTGAAATTAAACTATTAACCCCTAACCCTAATAGTACTAATAGGACTAATAGTTATATTGTAGCTAGCTTAGGTTTTATTTCACAGGTTAGTTTGTATTTATTTTAACTAGGTAGACTAGTTAGTAAATAGTTATTAACTATTTACTAACTACCTAGCTAAAATAAATGCAAACCTAACCTGCCTTACACTAAAACCTACCATTACAAAAAATAAAAAAACTACCATTACAAAAAATAAAAAAAATATTTCTATTCCAATACCCTTAAAAAAAACACCCAAAAATAAAAAAGCCTAATCTAGAATAAACTACCAAGGGCTCTAAAAAGGGCCTTTTGTAGGGCATTGCCCTGAGTTAAACAGCTCTTTTGCTCCAAAAAAAAAATACAAACACCCCCTAACACTATACAAACCCCCACCCTCCAAACTACCAAGGGTCCTTAAAAGGGCCTTTTGGGGGGGCCTTAAAAATGCCTTTTGTAGGGCATTGCCCTGAGATAAACAGCTCTTTTGCTCCAAAAAAATACAAATACCCCCTAACACTATACAAACCACCCCCCCCCCAAACTACCAAGGGCCCTTAAAAGGGCCTTTTGGGGGGCCCTTAAAAAGGTCTTTTGTAGGGTATTGCCCTAAGTTAAACAGCTCCTTTGATACAAAAAATAAAATACCCCCTAAAAATGTAAATTACACAAAATAAAAAACAAAATTATCCAAAATAAAAAAGAATTACACCTAATCTAACAGCCCTATCAAAATAAAAAAGACCATCAAAAAAAAAAAAAAACCTAGCCTACAATAAACTACCAATGGCCCTAAAAAGGTCCTTTTGTGGGACATTGCCCCAAAGATATCAGCTCTTTTACTTGTAAAAAAAACACAAAGAACCCCAACAGTAAAACCCACCACCCAACCAACCCCCCCGAATAAAAAAACTATCTAAAATAACCTAAGCTAACCATTGCCCTGAAAAAGGCATTTGTATGTGCATTGCCCTTAAAAGGGCATTTAGCTCTTTTACATTGCCCAAACCTTAATCTAAAAAAACCCCACCCAAAAAAACCTTTAAAAAAGCTAACACTAACCCCCGGCGATATACTTACAGTTGTTGAAGTCCCGCTTGAAGGATCCATCCAGCCGGCGAGAAGTCTTCATCCAGGCTGCCTCTTCGATCTTCATCCAGCCAGCGCGTAGCGGGTCCATCCTGCATTCCTATTGGCTGAAAGATTTCAATCAGCCAATACGAATTAGAGCTGCTAAAATCCTATTGGCTGTTCCAATCAGCCAATAGGATTGAGCTCTTATTCTATTGGCTGATTAAAAAAACAATAGAATGATAGCTCAATCCTATTGACTGATTGGAACAGCCAATAGAATGAGAGCTCAATCCTATTGGCTGATTGGAACAGCCAATAGGATTTTAGAAGCTCTAATTCCTATTGGCTGATTGAAATCTTTCAGCCAATAGGAATGCAAGGGACGCCATCTTGGATTGCACCACTTGCATTGAAGAATCAGTATACGGCGGCGACCGTATGAAAAGGATGCTCCGTGCCGGATGTCTTCAGGATGGACCCGCTCCGCGCCGGCTGGATGAAGATCGAAGAGGCCGCCTGGATGAAGACTTCTTGCAGCATTGATGAGGACTTCGCCGGCTGGATGAAGATCGAAGAGGCCGCCTGGATGAACACTTCTTGCCGCATGGATGAGGACTTCGCCGGCTGGATGAAGATAGAAGAGGCCGCCTGGAGGAAGACTTCTTGCTGCATGGATGATGACTTTGCCGGCTGGATGGATACTTCAAGCGGGACTTCAACAACTGTAAGTGGATTGTCGGGGGTTAGTGTTAGGTTTTTTTAAGGTTTTTTTGGGTGGGGTTTCTTTTTAGATTAGGGTTTGGGCAATGTAAAAGAGCTAAATGCCCTTTTAAGGGCAATGCCCATACAAATGCCCTTTTCAGGGCAATGGTTAGCTTAGGTTGTTTTAGATAGTTTTTTTATTTGGGGGGGTTGGTTGGATGGTGGGTTTTACTGTTGGGGGGGTCTTTGTGGTTTTTTTTTTTACAAGTAAAAGAGCTGATATCTTTGGGGCAATGCCCCACAAAAGGCCCTTTTAAGGGCCATTGGTAGTTTATTGTAGGCTAGGGTTTTTTTATTTGGGGGGGTATTTTGATAGGGCTATTAGATTAGGTGTAATTCTTTTTTATTTTTGATAATTTGTTTGTTATTTTTCCTAATTTAGTGTTTGTTTGTTTTTGTAATTTACTTATTTATTTTTTGTAATTAAATACGTTTTGTAATTTTTAGAGTAGTGTTAAGATTTTTTAATGTGTAGTTTAGTTTTATTTAATTGGTAGTTAGTTTAATTTTAGTTTAATAATTATAATAATTTAATTGTTAGTTTAAAATTATTTTTTTAAATTTGACAGGTAAGTTTTAATTTAATTTAAGATAGGGAAATTGTCATTTTAATATAAAGTTAGGGGGTCGTTAGGTTTAGGGGTTAATAGTTTATTTTAGTATATTCCGTTGTGGGGGCTTTCGGTTTAGGGGTTAGCTTATTTTAGTTTATTTCGTTGTAGGGGGCTTGCGGTTTAGGGGTTAATAGTTTATTTTAGTCTATTTCGTTGTGGGGGGCTTGCGGTTTAGGGGTTAATAGGTTTATTATAGCGGCAATGTGAGCGGGCAGCAGATTAGGGGTTTAAATATTAAATATTTCAATAGTGTTTGCAATGTGGGAGGGTGTCGGTTTAGGGGTTAATAGGTTTATTATAGTGGTGACGATGTCGGGGAGCGGCAGAATAGGGGTTAATACATTTTATTAGTGGTGGCGATGACGGGAGCAGCAGATTAGGGGTTAATAAATGTATTATAGTGTTTGAGATGCGGGAGGGCCTCGGTTTAGGGGTTAATAGGTAGTTTATGGGTGTTTAGTGTACTTTTTAACACTTTAGTTATAAGTTTTATGTTACAGCTTTGTAGCGTAACACTAATAACTACTGACTTTAGATGGCGGTACAGATTTTGTAGTTTTAGGCTTTAACGCTCACTTTTTAACCTCGCTGCAAAACTCGTAATACCAGTGCTATGGGAATCCCATGAAAAAACTTAATTTTTACGAGTGTGGGACTGACGTTGCGTTACAGGCTAAAAGGTGTGCAGTGCAGTTATACCGACAAGACTTGTAATGGCTGCGGTGCTGTTTTAATGCTGAAAATGCCATATTTTCAGCGTTACGAGCCGCAACACAAAACTCGTAATCTAGGTGATAGTTAAAAGCAATGTTATAGATAGTTACAAAAACTTCAGGATGGAGTAAGAAGAGACTTACTACCGAAAAGAATACACAATTTAGCACTCTGGGTTTATATTATTGATTTATAGTGTGATTTGTGCTTAGTACAGTAAATAAATTGGACTTGTGTAAATAAAATAAAACGTAACTTTTAATAACTTATAAATAAAATAGGATTATAATTAAAAACGCACTTGAACTTCCTCAAATAATCGGTATCTTAGTATTGCCTATGCTTGGGTGGCTCTATTCGTTCCGTTATAAGTCTAATGATTTACAAATGGCACTTAATCATACCTTGATAGTATGAATCAACTTCTAATATTAAGGGTCAATTGAAGTTAGTACTCTATAATTGAAAGCCGTACTGCATAATTGGACTGAACAGTTAGTAATTCATCTGTATAATATAGAATGTACTAGGATCACAAATTATTGTTCTAGCTATATTTTATCAGAGGTATGCAGCAACGTATCGTATATATTGCTAAAATTAAGATTATAAAAGCAAATAATTGTATACTTCTTATAGTGACAGGATTTAGCTGTAGGATTATATAGTAGTCAAATATTGTTAGTAAATCCCCCTAAACAGTTAATAGCTGAGTCAATATCTCTTTAATATTGGAGAAGCAAGTATTGCTTTGATTTGCCTATACGTCAAAAAGACAGATATTACTGTATGAATATAGCCTAAATCGTTACTGTATTGTACACTTCCTTCAATGACTCGGTTTTGACTGTGTGATTATGTATTTGACTAATACTGTGCTGTAACTTCCCATACACAGTTTGTAACTGTATCAGTGTCCCTTTAAATCTGAGAAGTATATATTACTTTAATTTGTCTAAACATCAAAGAGACAAGTATAGTTATTTAGATGCAGTCTACATCAATGCTGTATTTGGATTATACTCATGTATGTTTTACACAGACATATGCTGCATTATTTAGAGAGTGTTCATATAATCTAATCCGTGATATCTCTATTAGATGTTTATAGTTTTCTCTTCTTAGAGCGGGTTTAATTACAATCTTAGTTGTGTGTAGCAACTACAAGTAATATCTCATAAAAATGAGTGTTATTGATACCGCTCTATGTATCTGCAGTCTTATAATTACAGTAGGAGGTGTACCCTTATAATCATATAAGTTGCTTACTTGTTATATATATATATATATATAGTATAATATACAGCATTGTTCATTAGAGAAGTAATAGAAATGGCGATTAGTAGCTGACTACAATGGCTGCCACAGTACTGGTAAAGTTTTTGTAATCGCTGTCAGCAGCACTAGATACAGCTTTATCTAATAGAATATTAGAAATGGCAGTTTGTGGCTGACTACAATGACTGCCTTAGTATTGGTACAGTTTCTGTAATCGCTGTAAGCAGCACTAGATACAGCTTTATCTAATAGAACTTTATTACGAAAATAGAACACTGGTAGTTAGTATACCGACTACAGTAAAATGAGCTAAACACAGGAGCTCCTAGAACTCCTCACCATTTCCCTGACTTTCCTGACATGTTTCGCCGTGAGCCGGCTCACGGCGAAACATGTCAGGAAAGTCAGGGAAATCGTGAGGAGTCCTAGGAGCTCCTGTGTTTTTAGCTAATCCTTAAAGGGACAATTCACCCAAAAACTTTCTCCCCTTTAAATTATTCCCAATGATCCTTTTTACCTGCTAGAGTGTATTAGTAATTTAAAATACATTTATGGAAAAACAATTTTACAGTGTACTGTCCCTTTAAGCTATCCTCATTTTACTGTAGTCGGTATACTAATTACCAGCGGTCTATTTTTGTAATAAAATTCTATTAGATAAAGCTGTATCTAGTGCTGCTGACAGCAATTACAGAAACTGTACCAATACTACAGCAGTCATTGTAGTCAGCCATAAACCGCCATTTCTAATATTCTATTAGATAAAGCTGTATCTACTGCTGCTGACAGCGATTACAAAAACTTTACCAGTACTGCAAGACAAAAAACAACTATCCATACAACATATTGTGATCATTATTGACTGCACTAAGGACCTTGCTTTTAATCCTCTGAATTGTAGGATTCATTCATATATTTATGTATTTTATTTAGTTTGCACTGATTTATTCTCCATACTGTTTGTGCACCTATTAGGGTTTTAATATTTTCTAGATGCCTTTTACTGTCTCATTTTGGTCCTGACCAACGGTCTTGACAGGCTCTGCTTTGTTGTATTACTTTTCTTTCAATTCTTATTTTAAATAGCGCATTCGTTTTTTGTGATCACAATATTTGCAGGTTACATTTACATCTTGTTACATGTATATCGATTTATATTCATATTTATATTCATTTTAAATGGTTTTAAGTGATTTATAACCAACATAATATAGGGGCTTTTTTTGTATATATACCCATTTATTCATTTATCAGTAATCAGTGAGATTGAGAGTGGTATTTTAACTTGAAAATTTAACTTTCTATTTTAGAGTACTCTTTAGAGGATTACTTCAGAGTATTCTGCTCCAGTACCTTTCTCATTCTCACTAGAGGGTCTTTATCTTATAATGACCAACCTTATTTTTAGAGACTGTCCGACTAGACATCTCAGACAAAGGTACTCTAATCTATTGGATCATAATTTAGAGATAAATTGTAATTCTGAGTCCAATAACCCCAGAGAGCTTTTCAGGGAATTAGAAAAACTATTAAGTAATGATACTAAGGAATGGCAGGACCTGATTATTTTAGATAATTATATCCTGCATGACATAGTCCCTAGGGGGTTGAGAGTATACAAACGCCCAGCGTTTGAATTATAGGAAGTTGAATATATGACTGAGTGGAATAAAGCCTTTCATGATTGCTCCATTACGCTTATTAGGATTCTTATTAAATATAGGGAGTATAAGTTAGATAAAATTAAAACTGACTTAGATACTCTTCTTCCAAAAATCCAACCATATCAATCAGATGACTATTGGAAGTCATTAAAGGAGAGTATACAAGAGAGAAACACTAAGCTTAGTACAGATCTAATAAAAACTAAACATAAAAAATTATGTAGAGATCTGGAGGATTATAAGAATGATAGAGTTTATAGTTATAATATGAAAAATCAGAACAATGAGGGAATTCATACGAATGAAGCAGCAGATACTGACGATAGAGTTAGATCCACTATGACAACTGATCATAGAATTACAACACAGACTCAAATACATAATACTAATGGCACAATTAACACCTACTAACCATACATGGCGTCAGAATAAATCAAGCCATTTTACTCCACCCTATTGGAAATACTCTCAACAACAGAACATTCGTGCCAAACAGGGATCTAATTATAATTATATTTCTGCAAATAGATATGAGTTGGAATAGACAAGGAGCTAAACCAAAAACACAGGCTCACCCTCAGATCTTTCATCATATTAATAGGGATGCTTCTTTTAACAACAATTATTATTATTATCAGGTATTTGTAGAGCGCCAACAGATTCCGCAGCGCTGTAAACATAGTCGGTTTACAGGATAGCTTTTGTAAGGGTCAAGTGGGTAGAGGGCCCTGCCGAGAGTTTCACTGTTGTAGTCGACTCTTATGAAGTGATCTGTAAACAGCTGGGCCCATAGGCTTACATTCTAAGGGGTTCAAGGGGAAAGCAATGGCGTTGGGAAAGGTTAGTGTTGGTTGTATGCATCCCTAAATAGTAGAGTTTTTAGGGAGTGCTTGAAGCTGTTAAAACTAGGGGAGAGTCTTATGGAGCGAGGCAGGGAATTCCACAAGATGGGGGCCAGTCTGGAGAAGTCCTGTAAATGGGAATGTGAGGAAGTAACAAGAGAGGAGGAGAGGAGGAGATCCTGAGCTGATCGAAGGGGACGGGAGGGAGAGTATCTAGAGACAAGTTCTGAGATGTAGGGGGGGCAGTGCAGTTGAGAGCTTTATATGTCAGGGGGAGGATTTTATGTTTAATCCTAGAGGCAATAGGAAGCCAGTGAAGGGATTGGCAGAGAGGTGCAGCAGATGAAGAGCGACGAGTAAGGAAGATGAGCCTGGCAGAGGCATTCATAATGGATTGTAAAGGAGCTATGCGGCATCTAGGTAGACCAGAGAGGACGGAGTTGCAGTAGTCGAGGCGTGAAAGGATGAATTAGGTTTTTTAGATCTCTCCATTCCCCCAACAACAAGGTTTCGGAATCTACAAGAAACAGAAAATGTCAGTTTTCAGCATTTAAGTCACTCCCTGAAAAAGAAGAAGAGGAAGCGGGGATGTAGAGGGGGGAGAAAGGTTCAGAGACACAAATTCAAAGAGGATGAGATAGAGAAAACGAAAGCTAACATCTTCAATTTGTCAAGCATAGCCCTTGGTAATAATGAAATAAATTTATTAGCCAAAGGGCTTAATTTCGCCCCCAAGTCAGCACCAGATAAATGTCAAACTTATATCAACATACAAAAATACATCCGCAATCTCACATTAACGAGATATTTTATTAAGAGTGCCCCAAAAGTATATAATACAGTACAGACTAGTTTTAATGAAAATGACTATAAGACATTATTGGTCTTAAATGACCTACAGCAGTATTCCATAGACTCTACCCCTATGGCATTAGAGGACAATCAAGTTCAAGATTTAGGGGATTTATCGATTCATGAGCATAATGATGTGATTGAGCCTAAGTAAACACAGCTAGCAGAAGAAATTACAGTCCCAGTGGGGGGCATGATAGTTAATGATAATTTTCCATTGTTCTCTCTAAGTATTGAGCTTTGGTGTTCCAGACAAATGTAAGATAAGGAAGCCAGTGTGTGTACATAAAAGTGATAACATAATGAGGCATGGCATTACCTGAAGCTCAACCCATTGTAATAGGCTGTGGTTTCAAAGCACAAAACCTGCTACTTCAGATACACAAATAAACCCGAAAATGCAATTTCTCAAATATTTTATACCCTGCAGTTGGTATAACAAGTCATTTAAAATACATTTATAGAAAAACAATTTTACAGTGTACTGTCCCTTTAAGCTATCCTCATTTTACTGTAGTCGGTATACTAATTACCAGCGGTCTATTTTTGTAATAAAATTCTATTAGATAAAGCTGTATCTAGTGCTGCTGACAGCAATTACAGAAACTGTACCAATACTACAGCAGTCATTGTAGTCAGCCATAAACCGCCATTTCTAATATTCTATTAGATAAAGCTGTATCTACTGCTGCTGACAGCGATTACAAAAACTTTACTAGTACTGCAAGACAAAAAACAACTATCCATACAACATATTGTGATCATTATTGACTGCACTAAGGACCTTGCTTTTAATCCTCTGAATTGTAGGATTCATTCATATATTTATGTATTTTATTTAGTTTGCACTGATTTATTCTCCATACTGTTTGTGCACCTATTAGGGTTTTAATATTTTCTAGATGCCTTTTACTGTCTCATTTTGGTCCTGACCAACGGTCTTGACAGGCTCTGCTTTGTTGTATTACTTTTCTTTCAATTCTTATTTTAAATAGCGCATTCGTTTTTTGTGATCACAATATTTGCAGGTTACATTTACATCTTGTTACATGTATATCGATTTATATTCATATTTATATTCATTTTAAATGGTTTTAAGTGATTTATAACCAACATAATATAGGGGCTTCTTTGTATATATACCCATTTATTCATTTATTATACTCATAGTTTTTAAAAAAGAATCAGTGAGATTGAGAGTGGTATTTTAACTTGAAAATTTAACTTTCTATTTTAGAGTACTCTTTAGAGGATTACTTCAGAGTATTCTGTTCCAGTACCTTTCTCATTCTCACTAGAGGGTCTTTATCTTATAATGACCAACCTTATTTTTAGAGACTGTCCGACTAGACATCTCAGACAAAGGTACTCTAATCTATTGGATCATAATTTAGAGATAAATTGTAATTCTGAGTCCAATAACCCCAGAGAGCTTTTCAGGGAATTAGAAAAACTATTAAGTAATGATACTAAGGAATGGCAGGACCTGATTATTTTAGATAATTATATCCTGCATGACATAGTCCCTAGGGGGTTGAGAGTATACAAACGCCCAGCGTTTGAATTATAGGAAGTTGAATATATGACTGAGTGGAATAAAGCTTTTCATGATTGCTCCATTACGCTTATTAGGATTCTTATTAAATATAGGGAGTATAAGTTAGATAAAATTTGTTACGGTACCAACTGTATACCAAGGGTTAATACCAGATGAACAATGTCCTGCATAGACAATCAGCAATTCACAACCCAGCCAGTTTCAGGTTTAAAACAGAATGACAACTTTATTTGAAGGCAGCACACAGATTTATACAGGTTTTTGACCCCCCCTCAGATGGGGGTTGAAAGAATGTTGTACATTAGATAAAAGGGAGAAGCGCCCTTGACATGATACAATAGAATTATATTACTTAAATACTTTACTTAGGCAGATAACAACTTAAACACATTTGGCTTGTCTTATCACCTAGCGTCTGTTCTCTGAGGGTGATTAAACAATGGCCTGTTTATTACTTAAATGTAATTATAGCACACAATAGCTGAGGCCAGAAAACCTGTCTTTAGAAATTAGATTTTTAAAGCTAAACACAGTTAACTCTTTCAGTCCTGACAGAATCGTCTGTCACATAGCTCCCCCCCTTGTGGAACACTCCGGCAGACCCGGGCTTGACCCTTTTGCGGGTCAACCTGGGGATGACCGGACTAGGAGGTGGTAGGCATGTCAGTTTGCTGGGACAATCCATCTGTATTCCTGTTATGAGAGAGAATCCCTGTCTGTATAAATAAGGGTTCAACCTCTTCAGTGCCCCGACTAGGGCTAAACAGTCCTTCAAAATATCATCGGCTTCTTTACGTGGTTTTTGTACCTGCTCTTTATAGGTATCCACAATCCCTTCATACTGACATAGGGTGCCCTTGAGTTGCTGCACCTCCCTATGAGCCAGCGTCAGCTTCTCCTCCAGTGTCACTAAGTTTGTCCTTAATGTTTCATGTTCCACTCTCAAGCTGGTGTTTTCTGCAGTCTGTCGGTGCAGCTGGTCTAGCAGAGATTCCTGTTCTAAACGTGCTTTTTCCTCTGCACTCCTCTTCTCTCCCGCTAGCACTGTTACATGATTATTTAACGTGACCATTTTATCCTCTACGTGACTCTTCTCCTTCATCAGCGCATTGTAACGTGACTCCCACATATCAATAGCGGATAGAGATTTACTGAGCTCAGCGTCCTGGGGCTTAGCAGCAGGGGGGTCAGTCTCTGCTGCACGGATCTGAGCACGGGTAGTCACAGGGTTAACATCAGCGGGACCCATGGGAGCATAGGCAGAAACAAGGGGGACCAAGGTATTTCCAAGGAGAACATCAGCTGGTAAATCCTTCATGACCCCCACATTCACAGGTCTAGCGCCCCCTCCCCAATCCAAATGCACCCTGGCAACAGGCAGGCGGAACACAGTGCCCCCTGCAACCCTCACAGCCACAGTGTCTCCAGTGTGCTGTTTCTCAGACACCAAGTTCTTTCGAAGCAAGGTCATGGTAGCACCAGTATCCCGTAGACCACTGACCTCCTTCCCATTCACTTTAACCAGTTGCCGGTTATTCCGGTGGGCAGCTTGCACAAGGTCTGCCTCATGTAGTATGCCCCAGCATTCTTGCGCCTCTACGTAGCGGGCCGCAGGCTGAGGGTTACGTGGGATTCCGCCAGCAGGTCTTCTCCAGGACTGTGCTTGGTTCGCTGCATTTAGGGGACACTCTGGTCTTTTGTGCCCTAGTTGCTTACATCCAAAGCATCGAATCGGTTGTGAGTAGCCCCGCGAATTGAACAGGGCTCTCTGAGGGTAGTTCGTGGCCAGAGGCCGTGTGGTATAGCGGTGCGCTGGGGGTTGGTAACTGGCAGGTGCTGGGGTGACTGGGGGTCTGTACTCCACTCTGGCAGGGGGCTTAGTGGTAGCAGTGTCCAGTTTGCGGGCATCCGTATACTCATCTGCCAAGCGAGCCGCTTCATGCAGGGTGGAGGGTTTACGGTCCCGAACCCACTCTCGAACTCCTGCGGGTAACTTGTCGAAGCAATGTTCCAACAGGAATAGCTGCAGCACCTCTTCCCCAGATACGGCTTGGCACCCCGCTATCCAGTGAGCTGCTGTGCGGTGCACCTTACATGCCCACTCAAGGTAGGAATCTCCAGCTAATTTAACAGTGTCTCTGAACCGTCTCCTGTATGCCTCCGGTGTAATTGCATACCTGGAGAGCAGAGCCTCTTTTACAGTATTATAATCCCAGACTTCCTCATCTGGAATGGCCCGAAAAGCCTCACTGGCCCGGCCGGATAATTTTCCGGATAATATCGTGACCCAGTCCTCTGCGGGTACCTTGTGTAGTGCACATTGCCTCTCAAAATCCACAAGGTACCCATCAATCTCTCCTTCTGTTTCCTGGAAGTTTTTAAAAGCTGCAAAATTTACTTTTCCCTTTTCCACTGGGGTTGCTGTGACTTGCGCTGCTGCAGCGCCGCTTTGGCGAAGTAGGTTGGCCTCCACAGCTGCTATGACCCGGTCGATAATTTCCGCAGATGGGTTGGGGCCATAATGTGCCAGTCTTATTTTAACCGCCCGATCAAAGCTTGCTTCTGCGGGGGTTCTGTCTGATATGCTGAGCCCATTGGTTCCTTCTGTCCCTGGTACTCTTTCCATCTTAGTCAGTATTGTAATAATCCCCCTCTTCCTGAGGTTACTGGCTTGTGTAGTTGCTCTTCTGGGCGATAAGGATTCTCCCGTCGCTTGCCACCAATGTTACGGTACCAACTGTATACCAAGGGTTAATACCAGATGAACAATGTCCTGCATAGACAATCAGCAATTCACAACCCAGCCAGTTTCAGGTTTAAAACAGAATGACAACTTTATTTGAAGGCAGCACACAGATTTATACAGGTTTTTGACCCCCCCTCAGATGGGGGTTGAAAGAATGTTGTACATTAGATAAAAGGGAGAAGCGGCCCTTGACATGATACAATAGAATTATATTACTTAAATACTTTACTTAGGCAGATAACAACTTAAACACATTTGGCTTGTCTTATCACCTAGCGTCTGTTCTCTGAGGGTGATTAAACAATGGCCTGTTTATTACTTAAATGTAATTATAGCACACAATAGCTGAGGCCAGAAAACCTGTCTTTAGAAATTAGATTTTTAAAGCTAAACACAGTTAACTCTTTCAGTCCTGACAGAAGGGTCTGTCACAAAATTAAAACTGACTTAGATACTCTTCTTCCAAAAATCCAACCATATCAATCAGATGACTATTGGAAGTCATTAAAGGAGAGTATACAAGAGAGAAACACTAAGCTTAGTACAGATCTAATAAAAACTAAACATGAAAAATTATGTAGAGATATGGAGGATTATAAGAATGATAGAGTTTATAGTTATAATATGAAAAATCAGAACAATGAGGGAATTCATATGAATGAAGCAGCAGATACTGACGATAGAGTTAGATCCACTATGACAACTGATCATAGAATTACAACACAGACTCAAATACATAATACTAATGGCACAATTAACACCTACTAACCATACATGGCGTCAGAATAAATCAAGCCATTTTACTCCACCCTATTGGAAATACTCTCAACAACAGAACAACCGTGCCAAACAGGGATCTAATTATAATTATAATTCTGCAAATAGATATGAGTTGGAATAGACAAGGAGCTAAACCAAAAACACAGGCTCACCCTCAGATCTTTCATCATATTAATAGGGATGCTTCTTTTAACAACAATTATTATTATTATCAGGTATTTGTAGAGCGCCAACAGATTCCGCAGCGCTGTAAACATAGTCGGTGTACAGGATAGCTTTTGTAGGGGTCAAGTGGTAGAGGCCCTGCCGAGAGTTTCACTGTTGTAGTCGACTCTTATGAAGTGATCTGTAAACAGCTGGGCCCATAGGCTTACATTCTAAGGGGTTCAAGGGGAAAGCAATGGAGTTGGGAAAGGTTAGTGTTGGTTGTATGCATCCCTAAATAGTAGAGTTTTTAGGGAGTGCTTGAAGCTGTTAAAACTAGGGGAGAGTCTTATGGAGCGAGGCAGAGAATTCCACAAGATGGGGGCCAGTCTGGAGAAGTCCTGTAAATGGGAATGTGAGGAAGTAACAAGAGAGGAGGAGAGGAGGAGATCCTGAGCTGATCGAAGGGGATGGGAGGGAGAGTATCTAGAGACAAGTTCTGAGATGTAGGGGGGGCAGTGCAGTTGAGAGCTTTATATGTCAGGGGGAGGATTTTATGTTTAATCCTAGAGGCAATAGGAAGCCAGTGAAGGGATTGGCAGAGAGGTGCAGCAGATGAAGAGCGATGAGTAAGGAAGATGAGCCTGGCAGAGGCATTCATAATGGATTGTAAAGGAGCTATGCGGCAGCTAGGTAGACCAGAGAGGACGGAGTTGCAGTAGTCGAGGCGTGAAAGAATGAATTAGGTTTTTTTAGAGCTCTCCATTCCCCCAACAACAAGGTTTCGGAATCTACAAGAAACAGAAAATGTCCGTTTTCAGCATTTAAGAGTCACTCCCTGAAAAAGAAGAAAAGGAAGCGGGGATGTAGAGGGGGGAGAAAGGTTCAGAGACACAAATTCAAAGAGGATGAGATAGAGAAAACGAAAGCTAACATCTTCAATTTGTCAAGCATAGCCCTTGGTAATAATGAAATAAATTTATTAGCCAAAGGGCTTAATTTCGCCCCCAAGTCAGCACCAGATAAATGTCAAACTTATATCAACATACAAAAATACATCCGCAATCTCACATTAACGAGATATTTTATTAAGAGTGCCCCAAAAGTATATAATACAGTACAGACTAGTTTTTATGAAAATGACTATAAGACATTATTGGTCTTAAATGACCTACAGCAGTATTCCATAGACTCTACCCCTATGGCATTAGAGGACAATCAAGTTCAAGATTTAGGGGATTTATCGATTCATGAGCATAATGATGTGATTGAGCACAGCAATTTAAAAAAGAAATCCAGCTTTTACCCTTACTCAGCCCAAGGGGACTTAATTACCACCTTTAATAAACTTGTCTATGGAGATTTAAAAAAACTATGGGAAACCAAAGATAAAACTTGGGTAACTAAATATAATGATAATCTCTCATCATAAGAGAGAAACACTTTAAAACTTTTACAAAAGAATAATAATATTATAATAAGACAACAGCAGACAAGGGTGGAGGGGTAGTCATACAAGATAGGTGTGACTACCTCCAGGAGGCCTATAACATTCTCAGTGATACCCAAACATACAAGAAACTATACTTTGACCCCACTCAAAAATATAAGAAAGAATTATTCTCCATTTTAAAGGATGCGAAAAATAATAATATTTTGAATAACGATGAATTTAATTATATCCATCAATACCCACTTTTTATCACTTGCCCAAGGTGCATAAGACACTGGTAGCACCCTCCCGGTAGACCAATTATATCGGGTATAGGGTCCCTCACTAATAATCTTTCTGTGTACATAGATCACTACCTACAGCCTGTAGTCAAATCTACTAGGGCCTACTTGAGAGATACCCTACATACTATTAACATATTTGAGGGGTTAGATTGGCAAGAGGATTATCTTTGGATAACATGTGATGTGTCTTCCCTGTACACCTGTATCCCTCATGATTCAGGTGTCCAAGGCTCTATAGGAATTACTACAAGGGCACTGATATTGCTCAAAGACACTTGGATTTCATTTTAATGGGTATCACATTTATATTAAATCACAATTATTTTATTTTTGAAAAACAGTTTTTTCGGCAAATACAAGGGACTGCGATGGGGACCACATTTGCCCCATCGTATGCCAATATTTTTATGCACAACTTTGAAGCTAAATACATATGGGCCAACAATCCCCACAGCAGTTATCTGATCAAATACCATCGGTATATTGATGATATTGTTATGATTTGGAAAGGGTCAGAGACTAGCTGTGGGGAATTGTTGAACCATATGAACAATAATAATTATAATCTCAAATTCACTTCGAAAGTAGATAAACAACAAGTGGAATTTCTAGATCTTCTGCTTTTTGTGGATGAGAACAGTAAAATAGCAGTATCAAATTATCGTAAACCTACAGATAAAGATGGGTTTTTGAACGCTAAAAGTAGACACCTACCCAGGTGGAAAACGAACATCCCACTGGGGCAGTACCAGCGGATCAAAAGGAACTGCACCAGAGACATAGACTATTATAGAGAAGAAGCTATTCTGGATAAAAGGTTTAAAGAAAAAGGGTATGACCCGAAAGACTTACAAAAGGCTAAAGATAGCGTCAGAACTATGGATAGAAAAAGTATCCTAAAACCTAAGAATAAAATTATAAGCGAAAATGATAGGTTAAAGAATGAGGTGAGATTTGTCACTACATACAATCAGGGCAGCAGAGACATTCAAAATGTCCTGAGGAAACATTGGGGAATTTTAAAAGCAGATCCAGTTTTAGGAGCCACTTTACAAGAAACCCCATTAGTGACTTTTAGAAAGAATAGGTTTTTTGAAAAACATACTAGCTCCCACTAAGTTATGCAATATCAATAAAGAAAAAATTCCTATAACAACATGGTTGGAACAAAATCCTGGGACATACAGATATGGAGTTAATAGGTGTGGAATGTGTAGTTTCATTAAAAGAGGTAATTCCTTTACAAATTATGATGGATCTAAATCTTTCACAATGAAGTATAAAAGTAATTGCGGCACTAATCATGCGTGTATCTCCTCAGCTGTAGCTGCAACCATATCTATATCGGCAGAAACGAAAAGGAATGTACGTAACTAGGTTGAGTGAGCATATAAATAACATAAAAATAGGCCTAACCACTCACAGTGTGTCTGAACATTTTAGGTTAAATCACAACAAAGATCCCAAGTTGTCTAAAAATACAGATAATAAGATTGGATTTTCAGCAAACAGATATCCAAATAGATTACTTACCCTGAGACGCAAGGAGTCCTACTGGATTTATCAGCTTGACTCTATGGCCTCTAGTTTGAAGCCGTCTACTTTACCTGCATTCCGCCGGCCCCACATACGCTCACCTAAGCTTGCCTCACATCGCCGCCGTGGACCTGAATACGCTCGCCAAAGATTATCAATAAATCCCTGTCCAGAAAGCCGTGCACCAAGTACAGGCAATGAGCCAGCAGACTGTGATAGTTATCATCATCAATCTCGCTTTCACCTTTTTTACAGCTTTATTGATACCCCTGTCACTAAGGACTCACACTATACTATACTGTTCTATCCCCTATACCGCGCGCCCCCGGAGCCCCCCGCAACTATAATAAATATATTAACCCCTAAACCGCCGCTCCCGTCCCCGCCGCAACTATAATAAATTATTAACCCCCTAAACCTAAGTCTAACACTAACCTTAACACCCCCCTAACTTAAATATTAATTAAATAAATCTAAATAATATACTCTTATTAAACTAAATTAATCCTATTTAAAACTAAATACCTGTAAAATAAACCCTTAGGCCTAGATTTGGAGTTCGGCGGTAGCCGTCAAAAACCAGCGTTAGAGGCTCCTAACGCTGGTTATTGGGCGCCCGCTGGTATTTGGAGTCAGTGATTAAAGGGTCTAACGCTCACTTATCAGACCGCGACTTTTCCATACCGCAGATCCCCCCTACGCCATTTGCGTATCCTATCTTTTCAATGGGATCTTTCTAACGCTGGTATTTAGAGTCGTTTCTGAAGTGAGCTTTAGAGCTCTAACGACAAGATTCCAGCCGCCTGAAAATAGCAGGAGTTAAGAGCTTTCTGGCTAACGCCGGTTTAATAAAGCTCTTAACTACTGTACCCTAAAGTACACTAACACCCATAAACTACCTATGTACCCCTAAACCGAGCTCCCCCCACATCGGCCGCCACTCGATTAAAATTTTTAACCCCTAATCTGCCGACCGCCACCTACGTTATACTTATTAACCCCTAATCTGCCCCCACAACGTCGCCGACACCTGCCTACACTTATTGACTCCTAATCTGCCGAGCGGACCTGAGCGCTACTATAATAAAGTTATTAACCCCCTAATCCGCCTCACCTAACCCTATCATAATAGTATTAACCCCTAATCTGCCCTCCCTAACATCGCCGACACCTACCTTCAATTATTAACCCCTAATCTTCCGATCGGAGCTCACCGCTATTCTAATAAATGGATTAACCCCTAAAGCTAAGTCTAACCCTAACACTAACACCCCCCTAAGTTAAATATAATTTTTATCTAACGAAATAAATTAACTCTTATTAAATAAATGATTCCTATTTAAAGCTAAATACTTACCTGTAAAATAAACCCTAATATAGCTACAATATAAATTATAATTATATTATAGCTATTTTAGGATTAATATTTATTTACAGGCAACTTTGTAATTATTTTAACCAGGTACAATAGCTATTAAATAGTTAAGAACTATTTAATAGTTACCTAGTTAAAATAATAACAAATTTACCTGTAAAATAAAATCCTAACCTAAGATATAATTAAAACCTAACACTACCCTATCAATAAAATAATTAAATAAACTACCTACAATTACCTACAATTAACCTAACACTACACTATCAATAAATTAATTAAACACAATTCCTACAAATAAATACAATTAAATAAACTAAGCTAAAGTACAAAAAATAAAAAAGAACTAAGTTACAGAAAATAAAAAAATATTTACAAACATAAGAAAAATATTACAACAATTTTAAACGAAATTACACCTACTCTAAGCCCCCTAATAAAATAACAAAGGCCCCCAAAATAAAAAATTCCCTACCCTATTCTAATTAAAAAAGTTACACGCTCTTTTACCTTACCAGCCGCTGAACAGGGCCCATTGCGGGGCATGCCCCAAGAATTCAGCTCTTTTGCCTGTAAAAAAAACACATACAATACCCCCCCCCCCAACATTACAACCCACCACCCACATACCCCTAATCTACCCAAACCCCCCTTAAATAAACCTAACACTAATCCCCTGAAGATCTTCCTACCTTGTCTTCACCATCCAGGTATCCACCGATCCGTCCCTGGCTCAAGATCTTCATCCAACCCAAGCGGGGGTTGGCGATCCATAATCCGGTGCTGAAGAGGTCCAGAAGAGGCTCCAAAGTCCTTCCTCCTATCCGGCAAGAAGAGGACATCTGGACCGGCAAACATCTTCTCCAAGCGGCATCTTCGATCTTCTTCCATCCGGAGCGAAGTGGGCAGGATCCTGAAGACCTCCAGCGCGGAACATCCATCCGGACCGACGACTGAACGACGAATGACTGTTCCTTTAAGGGACGTCCATCCAAGATGGCGTCCCCTCCGAATTCCGATTGGCTGATAGGATTCTATCAGCCAATCGGAATTAAGGTAGGAATTTTCTGATTGGCTGATGGAATCAGCCAATCAGAATCTAGTTCAATCCGATTGGCCGATCCAACAGCTCCAATCAGATGAGCTCGCTTTCTACTTGGCTGATCGGACACAGCCAATAGAATGCGAGCTCATCTGATTGGCTGATTGGATCAGCCAATCGGATTGAACTTGATTCTGATTGGCTGATTCCATCAGCCAATCAGAAAATTCCTACCTTAATTCCGATTGGCTGATAGAATCCTATCAGCCAATCGGAATTCGAGGGACGCCATCTTGGATGACGTCCCTTAAAGGAACAGTCATTCGTCCGTTCAGTCGTCGGTCCGGATGGATGTTCCGCGCTGGAGGTCTTCAGGATCCTGCCACTTCGCTCCGGATGGAAGAAGATCGAAGATGCCGCTTGGAGAAGATGTTTGCCGGTCCGGATGTCCTCTTCTTGCCGGATAGGAGGAAGACTTTGGAGCCTCTTCTGGACCTCTTCAGCACCGGATTATGGATCGCCAACCCCCGCTTGGGTTGGATGAAGATCTTGGAGCCAGACGGATCGGTGATACCTGGATGGTGAAGACAAGGTAGGAAGATCTTCAGGGGATTAGTGTTAGGTTTATTTAAGGGGGGTTTTGGGTTAGATTAGGGGTATGTGGGTGGTGGGTTGTAATTGTTGGGGGGGGGGTATTGTATGTTTTTTTTTACAGGCAAAAGAGCTGAAATTCTTGGGGCATGCCCCGCAAAGGGCCCTGTTCAGGGCTGGTAAGGTAAAAGAGCTTGTAACTTTTTTAATTTAGAATAGGGTAGGGAACTTTTTTATTTTGGGGGGCTTTGTTATTTTATTAGGGGGCTTAGAGTAGGTGTAATTAGTTTAAAATTGTTGTAATATTTTTCTTATGTTTGTAAATATTTTTTTTATTTTCTGTTAACTTAGTTCTTTTTTTATTTTTTGTACTTTAGCTAGTTTATTTAATTGTATTTATTTGTAGGAATTGTGTTTAATTAATTTTATTGATAGTGTAGTGTAAGGTTAATTGTAGGTAATTGTAGGTAGTTTATTTAATTATTTTATTGATAGGTAGTGTTAGGTTTAATTATATCTTAGGTTAGGATTTATTTTACAGGTAAATTTGTTATTATTTTAACTAGGTAACTATTAAATAGTTCTTAACTATTTAATAGCTATTGTACCTGGTTAAAATAATTACAAAGTTGCCTGTAAAATAAATATTAATCCTAAAATAGCTATAATATAATTATAATTTATATATTGTAGCTATATTAGGATTTATTTTACAGGTAAGTATTTAGCTTTAAATAGGAATCATTTATTTAATAAGAGTTAATTTATTTCGTTAGATAAAAATTATATTTAACTTAGGGGGGTGTTAGTGTTAGGGTTAGACTTAGCTTTAGGGGTTAATCCATTTATTAGAATAGCGGGTGAGCTCCGATCGGAAGATTAGGGGTTAATAATTGAAGGTAGGTGTCGGCGATGTTAGGGAGGGCAGATTAGGGGTTAATACTATTTATGATAGGTTAGTGAGGCGGATTAGGGGTTAATAACTTTATTATAGTAGCGCTCAGGTCCGCTCGGCAGATTAGGGGTTAATAAGTGTAGGCAGGTGTCGGCGACGTTGTGGGGGGCAGATTAGGGGTTAATAAATATAATATAGGGGTCGGCGATGTTAGGCAGCAGATTAGGGGGTACATAGGGATAACGTAGGTTGCGGCGGTTTACGGAGCGGCAGATTAGGGGTTTAAAAAAATATGCAGGGTGTCAGCGATAGCGGGGGCAGCAGATTAGGGGTTAATAAGTGTAAGGTTAGGGGTCTTTAGACTCGGGGTACATGTTAGAGTGTTAGGTGCAGACGTAGGAAGTGTTTCCCCATAGGAAACAATGGGGCTGCGTTAGGAGCTGAACGCTGCTTTTTTGCAAGTGTTAGGTTTTTTTTTCAGCTCAAACAGCCCCATTGTTTCCTATGGGGAATCGTGCACGAGCACGTTTTTGAGGCCGGCCGCGTCTGTAAGCAACTCTGGTATCGAGAGTTGCATTTGCGGGTAAAATGCTCTACGCTCCTTTTTTTGGAGCCTAACGCAGGCATTTGTTTGAACTCTCGATACCAGAGTTAAATTTATGGTGCGGCCAAGAAAAAAGCCCGCGGGAGCGTTAACAGCCCTTTTACCGCCGAACTCCAAATCTAGGCCTAAGATAGCTACAATAAAACTAATAGTTACATTGTAACTATTTTAAGATTTATTTTTATTTTACGGGCAAGTTTATATTTATTTTAACTAGGTACAATAGCTATTAAATAGTTATTAACTATTTAATAACTACCTAGCTAAAATAAATACAACATTACCTGTAAAATAAAAACTAACCTAAGTTACAATTACACCTATCACTACACTATCATTAAATAAATTATTGCAATTTAAAACTAAATACTTACCTGTAAAATAAACCCTAAGATAGCTACAATGTAATTAATAATTACATTGTAGCTATTTAGGATTTATATTTATTTTACAGGCAACTTTGTATTTATTTTAACTAGATACATTAGTTATTAAATAGTTATTAACTATTTAATAACTACCTAGCTAAAAAGATATACAAAATTACCTGTAAAATAACTCCTAAACCTAAGTTACAATTAAACCTAACCACTACACTATCATTAAATTAATTAAATAAATTAGCTACCAATACCTACAATTAAATACAATTAAATAAACTAAACTAAATTACAAAAAACTAATTACACCTAATCTAAGCCCCTAAATAAAATAAAATAAAAAAAAAATAATAAAAGTCCCTATCCTATTCTACATTACAAAGTAATCAGCTTTTTTACCAGCCCTTAAAAGGGGCTTTTTGCGGGGAATTGCCCCAAAGTAATCAGCTCTTTTACCTGTGAAAAAAATACAACCCCCCCCAACATTAAAACCCACCTCCCCCCACCATACCCCCTACTCTAACCCCACCCCAAACCCACCTTAAATAAACCCTAACACTACCCCCCTGAAGATCTCCCTACCTTGAGTCGTCTTCACCCAGCCGGGCCAAAGTCTTCATCTGATGGGCAGAAGAGGACATCCAGACCGGCAGAAGTCTTCATCCTATCCAGGCAGAAGAGGACATTCCGGGACCGGGCAGACATCTGTCATCCAAGTGGCATCGTATATCTTCCTCCATCCGATTGAGGAGCGCTCCATCTTCAAGGGACCTCCGGCGCGGAACATCCTTCCTGTCACGACGACTACCCCGACGAATGCTTGGTCCTTTTAAATGGCATCCCCCCGGAATTCCGATTGGCTGATAGAGATTCTATCAGCCATCGGAATTAAGGATGGAAAAATCTGATCAGCCAATCGGATAGAACTTCAATCTGATTGGCTGATTGCATCAGCCAATCAGATTTTTCCTACCGTTAATTTTAATTTAAGTAATTTAAATTTAGATTTATTAAAATAATATTTAAGTTAGGGGGGGTTAGGGTTAGTGTTAGACTTAGGTTTAGGGGTTAATAATTTTAATATAGGTGGCGGCGGGTATTGGGGGAGCAGGATAGGGATTAATAACTTAATATAGGTGGGCGCGGGGGTCCGGGAGCGGCGGTTTAGGGGTTAAACAATTATTTAGTTGCGGCGGGGTCAGGGATCCACAGGATAGGGGTATAATTAAGTTTATGTAGGTGGCGGAGGTATAGGGGGCGGCAGATTAGGGGTTAATATGTATAATGTAGGTGGCTGGCGGGGGTCAGGGAGTGGCGGTTTAGGGGTTAACATGTTTTATTATAGTTGCGGTGTGGTTCCGGGAGCGGCGGGTTTAGGGGGTTAATAAGTTTATTTAGTTGCGGCAGGGTAGGGGGGCAGATTAGGGGTTGTTTAGACTCGGGGTACATGTTAGGGTGTTAGGTGCAGACGTTTCCCATAGGAATCATGGGATATCGGTGGCAGCAGCGAACATGAGCTTTCGCTATGGTCAGACTCCCATTGATTGATTTTTATGGGATCCGCCGCCTCCAGGGCGGCGGATTGAAATCCAGGTACGCTGGCCCGGAATAGTGGCGAGGGTACCTGGTAGTAGTTTGATAACTACCAAAAGTAGTCAGATTGTGCCGAACTTGCGTTCGGAACATCTGTAGTGATGTAACCATCGATCTGTGTCGGACTGAGTCCGGCGGATAGAAGCTTACGTCACTAGATTCTACTTTTGCCGGACAGTAGGGCTTGATAACTAAGGCGAATCAGCCTCGACACAAATACGCTGCGGAATTCCAGCGTATTTGCGGTTGACGGCTTGATGACTAGAGGCCTATGCATCCTCAGGGTTTAAATATAGAATTGGACTTACAAGCTTTTATGTAAATGACAGACAGGACAATAAAAATACTGTCTAGCTGGAGTTCAGGTGAATTGCTTTTATAGTGAGTTTCAAAACTGATAAATCAATAGTTTCATACTTTTTATTTATGCTACATATATTTTATCTAGGTGGTAAGGGATTTTGATTATTGACTATGCATGAATAGTGTATTGGTATATTGGTTAGAGTACTTAGAAGGATGTGCATATACATGTTATTTTTAGACATACTCTATAGTTTTTATATTGCTACTTTTTAATATTTTTAATAGTATTGTTGATATAACTACTATTTTTGTTGTTTGTTGCTGTATAATAAGCAAATACATGTATGTTATATGCATTGTTTGAATTACTATGAGATTCTGATTGTATTATATTCGTGACAGGTTTTAAAACCTTTAAGTTTTTATTACATTCCTCCATCTTAGTATTATTATGTGCACACAGCACGATATACTATTGGCTGAATGGAAGGTTTGAATTACATGGGCTCTTTTATAAAGCCGGTTTGAGCCCCATGTTTGCATTCACCTTATTTTACTCTTGAAAAAGTCTGAGCGTACTCAGACGAAACGTACGTAGGAGAGTTTTATTGAACCACCAGTAGTACTTTATTATTTTCCTGCACTTCTCACCCAGACTTGGTATATGCCGACCGAGATGTTTGTGTTTGGGCTGTGAATTGTAGTATCACACTGGAGGATCGTTTTATGTTTGAAACTGCTGTTTATACTTCTAAACGTTTGTGAGTATATATTGTGTGCTTACACTTACGTTACAATAAATTACCCTGCACTTGTATTGGGCTGCACCTGTCTTCCATTTTTTCATAGCTTACTAGTACTGCAAAAAACGTTATAACACCAGCGAGTCAAACATAGCGCTTGAATTAAAAAGTCAAAACTTTATTCATAGTATATAAAACATGCTTAAAATCCAAGGTTTTAATCACAGCTCATCTCCTAAGCTGTCTTACGCGTTTCGGCCCCCCTGGCCTTATTCATAAACATAAATTTACATTGTAAATTCCCTTCTTTTTATACATAATAGCCAAAATGGCTCCTGGATTTGCTGTGATTTCATTTGCCCGGATACTAATTGCTCTATCTCAAACACTTGCATAGGATTAACCTTTTCACTTCCAGCATTGTAAAAGTTTGCTATCTATTAATTATGGTCAATTTTACATATATTTGTCGTACAAGGGATACTCTTATTTAGCATCTGGGTAGTTTAATCCTGTATCTGAACTGTATGTATTCACATTATATTTCAATCTCAATGTTTAATAATTTAATGTGATCTATAATTAATTTAAAATTAAATTAGCTTTAAATACTTTTATAGTATATGTGGTTATCTATTAATTTAAAATATCTCTACTTTCTACTAAATTATAATATACTAAATCTCTATGGTGAAACCACTAAAACCAACACAGATAAATTGTGAAAATAAAACTATATGAGGATCTCCATTATTTGTCAAAACAGTTTATTTAGGAATCAATATATGTTAATAATAAGATAAATATTTACAGGTAGTATATATATCAATCTATTTTACAGATACAGTCCACATTTTAAGATACAGGGCAACTTTTCTAAACTAACCCCCAATTGTGCTACACAGAATATTATCCCAGAAATACTTAGCCAGATTCTCTGTGTTCAGCATCATACCATCTTTTAGCAGGAGCAGGATACAAAAGAAGAGGCAGAGGCTCTGGTGTTACAAAATTTTATAACCCCAATTCAAAAGGGAGTGGCTTATCAACATGCCACTCAAAAAGACCAATGGGAGTGTCTATAGTTCAGAGAGAAAGGTGTACCTGGGGGAAGGGATCCCAATAACAGCTAAGTGAATATTCCAGTGATAAAATGTCACCACATTCCCTCACTTTTTCTTCTCACTATGTTGCCCCGTTTTCTAGTTATCCCCACTAGTACACGAAGAACACAGTGGGAGCGAAAACCTTACAGGAGAAATTCTCCCACCATCCCTTCGGAATAATTCCCTCGGCGATATGAGCTCTTCTGTACTTTTCCTAGGACTGTCAATTCCTAATCTAACTTTATAACAATTCATTAGAAAAAATTAATTTCAAATTATACATAGAAACACAAAATCCTATGCTAAACCCCATTAGCAACATTTATACAATGGTCTTAAATATTGGGGAAAAAGTTCATGTATGATGTGTGTGAGTGTGGGGTACACTAGATGGGTATGTGTGTAGTAAAATCTTTATTAAGAAAGTGTGAATTGTGCCTGTAAAACAAAAGTTATAATGGTTTCACTGAAGTTCTTTGTTGTCATCTTTTGGCATCTGGTCCTTGCTTTTGCTTTACCAAATCTCTCTCTTTGAACCACTTTAGTTTTTTTCCAAGACCCTCAAAGGAATGAAAAAAAGATTAAAACCGGGCAATATATTTACTTCACACTACAACACTCCATCTGCAGTAGAAACCACATTCACAGTTATTAACTTCAAGTTGGAAAGTGCCTCTGTTATTGCATCATCCCACTCGCCACCCTTACTTAACTTATGTTGCTTGATTTATATGATTATTTACCCCTTTATGCTATATATATATATATATATATATATATATATATTATATATATAATATATATATATATACTGTATATAATATATATATATATATATATATATATATATATAAATAATTATTTTGGCCTATGCACCATTTTACATCTCCATTGTGATACATTATACTTATTTAATTTGTCCAACGCCCACCATCATAGCTTCATGGTAAGATCAGTCCTGAAGACACCTGAAAAACAACAATCTATAATATGTGTTATTGGGGAAAAACTGGAAGGAAAGGTGAGAAGCCTTCTATCTTCATTGGTTTTCTTCCTGCAAGATAAGACTTCAGGACAGTTTACATAGAAATGGTATTGCATGTGGCCTCCCAAAACTAATCACAATGGAGGTATCTGTTATTGTTTTTTTTAGAAAGAGAATGCATCCATTAACTATACATTCTTAATATTGGCATTTTAAAACTTAATAATGAAAAACACTTAAAATTATTAATTGAACTTTAAAACTAAAGTACACATTACACCGATACTAATGTACTGCAAACAAATATGCTTATAAAAAAAAATGAATGATTTAATTTGAGCCCTCCAGCTCTGTCAGTTGCTTCTTTAGAAACCCAATTTGATCTCTCATTCTCTCCTGTTTTTTTGTTTGAGTTCCCAACTAACTAAGTTGGCCTTATTGTTATATCTCATTTGACCTCAGCACTCCATTTTTCCTCTGTTATATCGCCATTTACAATTCCTGTCTCTCCAGTTTCCTGTATTTGATGCTCTACTATTCTGATATCCACAAACATTCCTTCTATACCTTCTTCTGATTCCTGCCTGTGAATATTCAGATTATTCTCCATTGACTGCTTCACTGCAGAACTTCTGCCTTAATGGTGTATGGGTGATAATTCCACCACCTTCTCTGCTCTAGTGAGCCACCATATGTAGGTTTGTGGTGTTTGGATCGTACAGCTTTACAAACTCCTGACATTTTCTGGGGACGAGCCTTCAAGTACCCTCTGTATGTGAGCTGGTGACCCCCCAGACCATTTGGGTCTGTGGCTGGCGCAGCACACACCAAAATAAAACTCTTTTTGCTACTTCAAATGGCCCATCTAGTGGTCTCATGGTAATTTCACTAATCTCTTTCTCTAGACTCAGTAAAATGAAAAAGGTTTTAGCTATCCTGCCAGCCTGATCACATATACTTGAATTAAATCCTAATAACCTGTTGGCAAGGGGCCCATGGCATCTTGAAGCAATTCGGTCCATTCCGGCATGCTCATACCTAATTTTATGGCTTTTTCAGTTCCCTTGTGAAACCAATGTGAAAAGTTATTAAAGCTGTTTGTGGGGATTGTGCCCCCACCATTTCTTAAAAATGTCTTTATCTGCTACAGTCATTGGCCTAGTCTGATTTGAAAAAACCTGTAGGAACCTTTCAGGGTTGTTAAAATTCTCAGTAATTATGACAGGGGCAATTGGAACAGAACTTGGGTTTTTAGTGGGGGCCCATTTGCATTTTATCTTGTTTTACTAATTGTTTTGGCTCTTTCCTTTGTGGCAGTAAGTTATCACTATCTGCACTTGTTCCCAGAAAATATCACTAATTATTTTTTCTTTTTGTTTAATTTTCATCTGTAACTCAGTAATTTTGTTTGAGTATTCGTTACTGATGTGTTCTGTTAATTTTAATTTACGCTGTAATTTACTGATCTGTATGGTGTTAGTTAAAGCAGAAAGATTAATACAATCTCTGTCAGTCTGTGTGTTATCTAACTTTAATTTAAGGTCTTTATTTTGCTCTGTAAGTTCTCTCAAATAATGTCCGTTATCTCTTTATAGTTGAAATCACTGCCTGCGCTATCATACATTTTCTTTTATTATTATTCATCTTTTTTAAGAGTTAATACCTGGTGTTAGTATATCTAAAACACCTTTCACACTTGTTGTTTTTAGCTTCTGGGATGAGGAATGGACCATTATATTTATGAATGTAATTGTTAAAGTAATCACAGATTTTCCTGTGAAATATAGTTTTTTCCAGACATTTTTAACAGATAGCAGTTAGAACTAAAATAATAAATAAAAAAAAATTCTATATATATTATATACTAGAATAGTGTGTCTCTCACAGCAATAGTAGTTTTTTTTTGTTTTTTTTTTAAATGTTAACACAGGATGTACAAGATACCATTGAGATGCTAATTTTACACAACAAAGGAACATAGCGGTTGAGCCATGTAGAAAGGGTAGTAATTAGATCTGTTATAAGCAGGTCAGCATTCCAGCAGAGGTGGTAATATAGTTAAATTTAGTTTTTCTAACCACTGACTGATTATTCTTTATTTTAAATCTGGGGAACAGGACTATTGTGTGTCTCTCACAGCATAGTTTGCAGACTATTTTAACTGCCCCAAATGCAAGGACATTATAATCTCTATAGGGCAATGAAACTAAACAGAAATTAAGCAGAACAAATTAAAAAATTAAATATTGTTCTCTTTTAAAAGGTGTGAACCATCAATAATACTAACCTAAATAAAATAAATGAACAAAGCAAAGCAAGGAATCCTTTTTACTGATATTTTCCCAAATTGAGGAAAAATTATAAAAATATTTTAAGTACAGGAAGATTCTATAGAACTTCTAATGCTAATTTCAACTGTAGTTTTGGTTCCAGGATCTGGCTCCAAACACAGGAAATGCAAATTTTTAACTTTGTTACCCAAAACAAAGCTTAATTAAACTGTAATTTCTTAACTTTAAAGTCTACACAATTTCCCAATACAATTCAGAATTAAATTTATGTATAGGGCAAGCTACAGCTCTGGGTGTAACACATTCACAGAAATGAATCCTTTGTAAAAAGAAATAAATAAAAAAAACCTTACTGTTGGCAGCTATTACATAGTACTGTAAAGCTTTTGTTTGTAAAAACATTTAGATGGGGACCAACACAACACGTCTCTAAAATTCAATTAGAAAACTGATAGAAAACTGTCCTCAACAATAAAAGTATCCAGTTTCCAAAAACAAGAAAAATACAAGAGTTAAAGGGACAGTCTAGTATAATCAACTTCACAATTTACTTCCATCATCAAACTTGCTTTTTTTCTCTTGGTATTCTAGTTGAAGCCAAACATAGGTAGGCTCATATGCTGATTTCTAAGCCTTTTTAGGGTTGCCTCTTATCACATGCTTTTTTTTTTTAAATCTCTTTTCTCAACACAAACACAGAGATAACACTGTGGGGGTTATTTAAGATTTTAGTAAGCTACAAACAGCAGGCCCTGCTGAAAACCAACCATTATTTGCTTTCCCCTATGCAAAAATGCAAATTTATACAGACCAGAAATACAGGTTTTTTAAAGCCATGCTTTTCTTGAGACATACAACAGGCCTTGAAAACCAACCACTATTTGCGCTTTTTATATAAAGTACTGCATACAAAAAACTTTGCTATAAAACATCAAATCTACATTTACTGCAGTTAAATTTAAAATAAAATCAACATTCATTTGATTCCTGCAAAACTAAATGGCATATGGATTCGTCTACAACTTCGTGGTCGCCAAAAATGTGGTTATCTATTAATTTAAAATATCTCTACTTTCTACTAAATATAATATACTAAATCTCTATGTGAAACCACTAAAACCAACACAGATAAATTGTGAAAATAAACTATATGAGGATCCCTCCATTATTTGTCAAACAGTTTAATATTTACAGGTATATATATATCAATCTATTTTACAGATACAGTCCACATTTTAAGATACAGGGCAACTTTTCTAAACTAACCCCAATTGTGCTACACAGAATATTATCCCAGAAATACTTAGCCAGATTCTCTGTGTCCAGCATCATCCATCTTTTAGCAGGAGCAGGATACAAAAGAAGAGGCAGAGGCTCTGGTGTTACAATATTTTATAACCCAATTCAAAAGGGAGTGGGCTTATCAAATGCCACTCAAAAAGACCAATGGGAGTGTCTATAGTTCAGAGAGAAAGGTGTACCTGGGGAAGGGATCCCAATAACAGCTAAGTGAATATTCCAGTGATAAAATGTCACCACAGTTATACTGGTCCTCAATTTCAAAGTATTTATAAACATTCAGGGAATAAGACATTAAGAACTTAAGCTCATACAAAATACATGCATAACTATTTACATAGCTGCTCAAATACTAGGCAGCACAAATCTAATCCTCTAGTATGTTGGATTAGCTTATTAATGCCTTTTGTATTCTAGTAATAAAGTGAAGAACTTAAAAGTAATGAGCGACATTTTCCAGTAGCCTGACAGTGATGAAATGAGAATCTTAAAAGGACAGCGCATAGCCATATCCTAGTTGGATCAAAGACTATAATCAGATATCCCTCTCCAATACTAACATAATGAAACTTTTCATTAATTTAGAGAGATCAGTTTAGGGATTTATATTTAAGTTCTTTTCCAGAAATTAATAACATCCCCCCTCAATATTTAGGCCCAATGGTCTTCTTAGTTTGTAACTGGAAGATCCAGAAAGCTTCTCTATATAGGAGGTGACCTAGTACTATCACCTCCTCTAGAGTTAGGTTTCACTATCTCTATTAATTTGCCAACTGAACAAAGTAACGTCCTGGTTGTGGCCAATAAATGAAATGTCTTGACAAATCTGAACATTAAATTTTATTCTTAATATCATTTAGATATTCCCTTACTCTTGTTCTTGCCTTCCCTGGTGGTGCACCCTGTATACTGCAACCTACAAAAGGTGCATTCAATAAGGTAAATAGCATACGTGCTGCAACATGTACTGCAACTTTCATGGGTATACACCTTATTTGTGACACGTTGATTGGAAGGTCTGACCAATACGTACATGTGAACAAGCAATACAGTTTGTGTAATTACATTTATAGTGGCCCTTTTAATTGTAAGCCAAACTACTCGTGTGTGTTCCTGTTTTTTTCAGTTGACTAGGAGATATTAAATTTCCAATAGTGCACCCCTCTCCTGGATACATAGTTAATCCTCCCCTCTACATAATCCTTAAGGCTATCTTCAGCCGATACTATGGTAGATGCTTCCTGATGATACCACAAATATCGTTAAATTGGGGGACTGTAGGTGGTAGAGAAGGTAGGTCTTGACAAGGTCAAATCTTTTTGGGTGTTTTGATAGTTTCATCACTAATAAGAGTAGCCCTATCCATACGTGATACTTCTAGGAGTGCTCTATTTACAGTCTTGGGCCCATACCCTCTCTGCAGTAGAGATTCTTTAAATTTATTGCTTTCTAGTAGGAAATCACTGTCTTCAGAACAGTTTCTTTTAATTCGCATAAACTGCCCCTTTTGCCACCCCCAAAGCCTGTATGCTTTGGGTGGTTACTTCTTGCATGTAATATTGTGTTCAACATAATCGGTTTCCTGTAGAGAGTAGTTTTAATACTGTTAGTTTCAGTAACTCCTTCTAAGACTATGTCTAGATAGGGAATCTTAATTTTTTCAAATTGATATGCAAACTGCAAACCTACTTTGTTCGTATTCAAATAATCAACATATTGACTTGGCCTCCTCCTCAGTACCCTGCCATATGAAGAAGAGGTCAACAATCAAACGTTTATAAGTTTGATCTTATCATGAAATGGGTTTCCACCTCCAAAGACGTGGGACCGCTCCCCACCCATCCCATATAGATGCGGCAGCCATTGTAGTCAGCCACAAACCGCCGTTTCTAATATTCTATTAGATAAAGCTGTATCTACTGCTGCTGTCAGCAATTACAAAAACTTTACCAGTACTGCGCGCAGCCATTGTAGTCAGCTACCAACCGCCATTTCTAATACTTCTCTAATGAACAATGCTGTTATATTATACTATATAATATATATATATATATATATATATATATATATATATATATGACAAGTAAGCAACTTATATGATTATAAGGGTACACCTCTCCTACTGTAATTATAAGACTGCAGATAGATAGAGCGGTATCAATAACACTCATTTTTATGAGATATTACTTGTAGTTGCTACACACAACTAAGATTGTAATTAAACCCGCTCTAAGAAGAGAAAAGTAATATACAATCTAATAGAGATATCACAGATTAGGATTATATGAACACTCTCTAAATAATGCAGCATATGTCTGTGTAAAACATACATGAGTATAATCCCTAATACAACATTGATGTAGACTGCATCTAAATAACTATACTTGTCTCTTTGATGTTTAGACAAATGAAAGTAATATATACTTGTTACTCAGATCTTAAAGGGACACCGATACAGTTACAAACTGTGCATGGGAGTTACAGCACAGTATTTGTCAAATACATAATCACACAGTCAAAACCCGAGTCATTGAAGGAAGTGTACAATACAGTAACGATTTAGGCTATATTCATACAGTAATATCTGTCTTTTTGACGTAAAGGCAAATCAAAGCAATACTGTACTTGCTTCTCCAATATTAAAGAGAAATTGACTCAGCTATTAACTGTTTAGGGGGATTTACTAACAATATTTGACTAACTATATAATCCTACAGCTAATCCTGTCACTATAAGAAGTATACAATTATTTGCTTTTATAATCTTAATTCTAGCAATATATACGATACGTTGCTGCATACCTCTGATAAAATATAGCTAGAACAATAATCTTGTGATCCTAGTACATTCTATATTATACAGATGAATTACTAACTGTTCAGTCCAATTATGCAGTACGGCTTTCAATTATAGAGTTCTAACTTCAATTGACCCTTAATATTAGAAGTTGATTCATACTATCAAGGTATGATTAAGTGCAATTTGTAAATCATTAGACTTATAACGGAACGAATAGAGCCACCCAAGCATAGGCAATACTAAGATACCGATTATTTGAGGAAGTTCAAGTGCGTTTTTAATTATAATCCTATTTTATTTAAAAGTTATCAAAAGTTAAGTTTTATTTTATTTCCACAAGTCCAATTTATTTACTGTACTAAGCACAAATCACACTATAAATCAATAATATAAACCCAGAGTGCTAAATTGTGTATTCTTTTCAGCTAGTAAGTCTCTTCTTTACTCCATCCTGAAATATTAGATACCCCTAATACACTAGCACCTATACCCGAGAGAATTTGAGAAGACTGCAATTATTCTCTCTCGTTTATGGGTGTGAATAGAGGTTTATTAGAAATTTATGAGTAGTGCCATTGGTCATTTTGTATAATAGTTACAAAGACTTCTACCATGGACTGCTATAGACAAATGCAACGCTCCTAAGATCCATTTCAGCCTACCTAGGATTACTCTAAATGAAGGATATGAGAGAACAAAACAATTTGATAGTAGAAGTAAATTAGATAATTGTTTAAAACTCCATGTTCTATCTGAATCACTTAAGTTTACTGTCACTTTCTTAATGGTCTCTAAGGTATTTTAAAGTATCTTCAAGGATGAAATCAGTATGAGAAGTTGACTTGACTAGCTATAGAAATAAAGGTCAGAGTGTAAATTCTTTCCATATTATATAAAACATAATTTATGTAAGAACTTACCTGATACATTCATTTCTTTCATATTGGCAAGAGTCCATGAGCAAGTGACGAATGGGATATACAATCCTTCCAGGAGGGGCAAAGTTTCCCAAACCTCAAAATGCCTATAAATACACCACTCACCACACCAACAATTCAGTTTAAATGAATAGCCCAAGTAGTGGGGTGATAGAAAAAAGAAGTAAAAAGCATCAAAAAAGTAACTGGAAATATAATTGCGCTTTATACAAAAAAATTAAAAATATAAAGGGGTGGGTCTCAATGGACTCTTACCAATATGAAAGAAATTAATTATCAGGTAAGTTCTTATATAAATTAATGTTTTCTTTCATGTTATTGGCAAGAGTCCATGAGCAAGTGAGGTATGGGGATAGTAATACCCAAGATGTGGAACTCCACAGAAGAGTCACTAGAGAGGGAGGGATAAAATAAAAACAGCCATTTTCTGCTGAAAAATTAAATCCATAACCAAAAGAATAAGTTTTTCTTATAATTGAAAAGAAAAAACTTAAAACATAAGCAGACGAATCAACTGAGACAGCTGCCTGATTAACTTTTCTACCAAAAATTGCTTCCGAAGAGGCTAATACATCAAAACGGTAGAATTTAGTAAATGTATGCAAAGAAGACCAAGTCGCTGCTTTGCAAATCTGATCAACTGAAGCTTCATTCTTAAAAGCCCATGAAGTGGAGACTGATCTAGTAGAATGAGCTGTGATTCTCTGAGGTGGGGCCTGACCTGACTCCACATAAGCCTTATGAATCAAAAGCTTTAACCAAGATGCCAAGGAAATGGCAGAAGCTTTCTGACCTTTTCTAGAACCCACAAAACACAACAAATAGACTAGAAATCTTCCTGAAATCTTTATTAGCTTCAACATAATATTTCAAAGCTCTTACAACATCCAGAGAATGTAAGGATCTCTTTAGGATTAGGACACAAGAGGGGGACACCAATTTCCCTATTAATGTTGTTAGAATTCACAACTTTAGATAAAGATTAAGTGAAGTCTGCAAAACTTCTTATCTTGATGAAAAATCAGAAAAGGTGTTCACAAGAAAGAGCAGATAATTCAGAAACTCTTCTAGCAGAAGAGATAACCAAGACGGGCGAATGTCATCTTCCAAGCGGGGTCTTCAATCTTCAATCTTCATCCCGCCGACGCGGAACATCCTTCTTTACCCCCGACGGACTACCCAACGAATTGCAGGCTCCTTTAAAGGGACGTCATCCAAGATGGCGTCCCTTCAATTCCGATTGGCTGATAGGATTCAGTTCCATTGCTGCTCGGCTGAGTGAAGACGAACTAAAGGTATAATGATCTTCCGGGGGATTAGTGTTAGGGTTTTTTTAAGGGGGGTTTGGGTTAGATTAGGGGTATTGTGGGTGGTGGGTTTTAATGTGGGGGGGTTGTATTTTTTCTTTACAGGCAAAAGAGCTGAATTCTTTGGGGCATGCCCCCACAAAAGGCCCTTTTAAGGGCTGGTAAGGTAAAAGAGCTTTGAACTTTTTTTTAATTTAGAATAGGGTAGGGCATTTTTTTATTTTGGGGGGGTTTGTTATTTTATTAGGGGGCTTAGATTAGGTGTAAGTAGCGTAAAATTGTTGTAATAGTTTTTAAATGTTTTGTAACCATATTTTTTTTTATTTTTTCGTAACAGCTTTTATTTTGTACTTTAGTTTAGTTTATGTAATTGTATTTAATTGTAGTTATTTGTAGTTAATTATTTAATTTATTTAATGATAGTGTAGTGTTAGGTTTAATTGTAACTTAGGTTAGGATTTATTTTACAGGTACTTTTGTATTTCTTTTAGCTAGGTAGTTTATTAAATAGTTAATCAACTATTTAATAACTATTCTAACTAGCTAAAATAAATACAAAGGTTACCTGTAAAATAAATATAATTCCTAAAATAGCTACAATGTAATTATTAATTACATTGTAGCTATCTTAGGGATTATTTTACAGGTAAGTATTTAGTTTTAAATAGGGAATCATTTAATTAAAGTATAGTGTAGTGTTAGGTGTAATTGTAACTAGGTTAGTTTTTATTTTACAGGTACATTTCCTCTTTATTTTAGCTAGGTAAGCTATTAAATAGTTAATAACTATTTAATAGCTATTGTACCTAGTTAAAATAAATTGAAAGTTACCTGTAAAATAAAAATAAACCCTAAGATAGCTACAATATAATTATTATTTTATATTGTAGCTATATTAGGGTTATTTTTAAAGGTAAGTATTTAGTTTTAAATAGGATTAATTTTGTTCATAATAGAAATATTATTTAGATTTATTTAATTATTATTTAAGTTAGGGGGGTGTATAGGGTTAGTTTCTTAGACTTAGGTTTAAGGGTTAATAATTTTATTACAGTGGCGGCGGTGTAGTGGGGGGCAGGATAGGGGTTAATAAATGTATTATAGGTGACGACGGTGTAGGATGGCAGATTAGGGGTTAATAAATGTAATATAGGTTGCGGCAGGGCTCTGGGAGCGGCGGTTTAGGGGTTAACTATTTGTTTAGTTGCGGCGCGAGGTGCGGGATCAGCAGGATAGGGGTTAATAACTTTATTATAGAGGGCGACGGTATAGGGGGGGCAGGATAGGGGTTACTAGGTATAATGTAGGTGGCAGCGGTGTCCCGGGTCGAGTGGCGGTTTAGGGGTTAATACATTTATCAGAGTTGCGGCAGGGTCTAGGAGTGGTGGTTTAGGGGTTAATACATTTATCAGAGTTGCGGCAGGGTCTAGGAGCGGCGGTTTAGGGGTTAATATATTTATCAGAGTTGCGGCAGGTTCTAGGAGTGGCGGGTTTAGGGGTTAGTAACTTTATTTAGTTGCGGGGGGCTCCCGGGGGGTGGCCGGGTATAGGGGGGTTAGAACAGTGTAATTAGTGTGAGTGCATTAGTGACAGGCTAGCAATAATAGCTGGGAAAAAGCCGAGTAAGAGCAGCGGAGATCAGATGAGTGATAACTCTCACAGTCCCGCTGCTCATCGCCCCCGTACTGGAGTGCGCGGCTTTTTGACAGCTTTATTTGATAACTTAGGCGAAATTTTTTCAGGTCCCGCGGCGGCGACTTGTGAGGCGAGCTTAGGCGGGCTATTGGGCCGGCGAAGGCAGGAAAAGTTGACCACACTTGATATAACTACCCTACCATAGGCTCAAAAGAAGGAGCCTGTAAAGCTCTCAGGACTAAATTAAGACTCCAAGGAGGAGAGATTGATTAATGACAGGCTTCATACGGACCAAAGCCTGTACAAAACAGTGAATACTCAGGAAGTTTTAGCAATCTTTCTGTGAAATAAAACAGAAAGAGCAGCAGATTTTTCCCTTCATGGAACTTGCAGACAAACCTTTATCCAAACCATCCTGAAGAATCGTGTAAAATTCTAGGAATTCTAAAAGAATGCCAGGAGAATTTTTTGAAAAGAACACCATGAAATATAAATCTTCCAAACTCGAGTAAATAAATCTTCCAAGAAACTGATTTACCTCTATGACTACAGCACTAAGCGTTCAATTTCCATACCTTCAAATTCAATGATTTGAGATCCTGATGCAAAAACTGTCCTTGAAACAGAAGATCTTTGTCTTAAAGGAAGTGGCAATGGTTGACAACTGGACAACTGGAGAAGGTCCTCATACCAGACACCTGTTGAGGCCATGCTGGTTGCTACCAGAAAACACAAACGAATATTCCATGATGATCTTGGAGATCACTTTTGGAAGAAGAACTAGAGGCCGGAAGATATAAGCAGGTTGGTAAAAACCAAGGAACTGATAACGCGTCCACCGACTCCACCTGAGGATACCTGAACCTAGACAGGTACCTGGGAAATTTCTTGTTCAGATGGAAGTCATCAGATCTATTTTCTGGAAGACCCCCACATCTGAACCAATCTGGAAAAACACAATCTGGATGGAGTGACCACTCCCCCGGATGTAAAGTCTGACGGATGAGATAATCCGCCTTCCCCAATTGTCTACACCTGGGATATGTACCGCAGAAATTATACAAGAGCTGGATTCTGCCTAAGCAAGTATCCGAGATACTTCTTTCCATAGCAAGGGGGACTGCGAGTCCCACCCTAATGATTGACATATGCCACAGTTGTGACATTGTCTGTCTGAAAACAAATGAATAATTCTCTCTTCAATAGAGGCCAAGCCTGAAGATCCCTGAAAATAGCACGGAGTTCTAAAATATTGATTGGTAACCTCGCCTCTTGAGATTTCCAAACCCCTTGTGCTGTCAGAGATCCCCAGACAGCTCCCCAACCTGAAAGACTTGCATCTGTTGTGATTACAGTCCAGGTTGGATGAACAAAGGAGGCCCCTTGAACTATACGATGTGGTCTAACCACCAAGTCAGAGAGAGCCGAACATTGGGATTTAAGGATATTAATTGTGATATCTTTGTATGATCCCTGCACCATTGATTCAGCATACAAAGCTGGAGAGGTCTCATAAGAAAACGAGCAAAAGAGATCGCGTCCGATGCTGCAGTCATGAGACCTAAAACTTCCATGCACAAAGTCACTGAAGGGAATGACTGAGACTGAAGGTTCCGACAAGCTGAAACCAATTTTATTCGTTCTTGTCTGTTAGAACTTAAAAAGGTGACCCTTGTCTGAGGAATCAAGGAACTTTTTGGTAAATTGATTCTCAAACCATGTTTTTGAAGAAACAAACTCTAGTTGATTCGTGTGAGATTCTGCAGAATGTAAAAGACCTGAGCTAGTACCAAGATATCGTCCAAATAAGGAAACCCCCGCAATACCCTGCCTCTCTGATTACAGAGAGTAGGGCACTGAGAACCTTGAAAAAATTCTTGGAGCTGTCGCTAGGCCAATGGAAAGAGCAACAAATTGGTAATGCTTGTCTAGAAAAGAGAATCTCAGAAACCGATAGTGATCTGGATGAATCAGACTGTGAAGATATGCATCCTGTAAGTCTATCCGTGGACATATAATGACCTTGCTGAACAAAAGGCAGAATAGTCCTTATAGTCACCATTTTGAAAGTTGGCACTCTTACAAAAACGGTTCAAATTTTTCAGATCCAGAACTGGCCTGAATGAATTTTCTTTCTTTGAGACAATGAATACATTTGAATAAAAACCCCAGACCTTTTCCTGAACGGACTGGTATAATTACCCCTGAAAGCTTTAGATCTGAAACACACTCAGAAAAGCCTGAGCCTTCACTGGATTTGCTGAACGCGTGAGAGAAAAAATATTCTCACAGGAGGTCCTCATTCTGAAATCTATTCGACTACCCTTGAGAGACAATTCTCTGAATCCAATGATTTTGGACAGAATCTGCCAAAGTTCTGGAAAAAATTTAATCTGCCCCCCACCAGCTGAACTGGAATAAGGGCCACACCATCATGCAGACTTGGGGGCTGGTTTTGGTTTCTTAAAAGGCTTGGATTTATTCCAACATGAAGAAGGCTTCCAATTGGAACCAGATTCCCTTGGGCGAAGGATTTGGTTTCTGTTTCCTTATTCTGTCGAAAGGAACGGAAAACGATTAGAAGCTTTAGAATTAACTTTAGATCTTTTATCCTGAGGTAACAAAACTGCCTTCCCCCCCCCCAGTGATAGTTGAAATAATGGAATCCAACTGAGAACCAAATAAATTGTTACCTTGGAAAGAAAGAGAAAGTTATCTAGACTTAGGATACCATGTCAGCATTCCAATATTTGAGCCACAAAGCTCTTCAAGCTAAAATAGCTAAAGACATAGATTTAACATCCAATTTTGATGATATCAAAAATAGCATCACAGATAAAATTATTAGCATGTTGAAGCAAGCGAACAATGCCAGAAAAATCAGAATCTGTTTCCTGTTGCGCTAAGCTTTCCAACCAGAAGGTGTGATGCCAGCTGCAACATAAGCTATATAAATTGCAGGCGCTGAGAAGATAGCCAGAAAATAAATAAGCTTTCCTTAGATAAAATTCAAGTTTTCTATCCTTTAAAGGAGGTACTATCTTCCAAAGGGATAGCAGTACGTTTGGCCAGAGTAGAAATTGCCCCTTTAACTTTGGGATTTTTTCCCAAAAACTCCAATCCTGGCTGCTGGCAAAGGATACAACTTTTTAAACCTAGAAGAAGGAAATAAAAGAAGTACCCAGGGGACTTGTATTCCGCAGACCCTCGTGGGTGATAGTGACAACGGATGCCAGCCTTCTGGGCTGGGGTGCAGTCTGGAATTCCCTGAAGGCTCAGGGTGTTTGGACTCAGGTGGAGTCTCTGCTTCCAATCAATATTCTGGAACTGAGAGCTATATTCAATGCGCTTCAGGCGTGGCCTCAGTTGGCTTCAGCCAAATTCATCAGTTCCAGTCGGACAACCATCACGACTGTGGCATATATCAATCATCAGGGGGGAACAAGGAGTTCCTTAGCGATGATAGAAGTATCCAAGATAATCCAATGGGCGGAGACCCACTCTTGTTATCTGTCGGCAATCTACATCCCAGGAGTAGAAAATTTGGGAAGCAGATTTTCTAAGTCGTCAGACTTTTCATCCAGGGGAGTGGGAACTCCATCCGGAGGTTTTTGCTCACTGATTCTCAGATGGGGCAGACCAGAGTTGGATCTAATGGTCATCTCGACAGAATGCCCAAGCTCCCAAGATATGGATCCAGGTCAAGGGATCCACAGGCCGAACTGATAGATGCCCTGGCAGTGCCTTGGTAGTTCAGCCCTAGCTTATGTGTTTCCACCATTTCCTCTCCTTCCACGCATGATTGCTCGAATCAAACAGGAGAGAGCTTCAGTAAGCCTGATAGCGCCTGCGTGGCCAACGCAGGACTTGTTATGCGGATCTGGTGACATGTCCCTCTCTGCCACCGTGGAAACTTCCTTTGAGACAGGACCCTTCTCATTCAAGGACCTTTCCAACATCCAAATCTAATTTCCTCTGCAGCTGACTGCTATGAGATTGAACGCTTCATTTCTATCTAAGCAAGGATTCTCTGATTCGGTCATTGATACTTTGATACAGGCTCGAAAGCCTGTTACCTAGTAAAAATCTATCATAAGATATGGCGTAAATATCTTTATTGGTGTGATATCCAAGGGTTACTCATGGAGTAAAACTAGGATTCCTAGTGATTCTGTCTTTTCTCCAATAAGGATTGGAGAAAGTGTTATCAGCAAGTTCTTTAAAAGGACTAGATTTCTGCTTTGTCAATTTTGCTTCACAAACGTTTGGCAAATGTGCCCGGATGTTCAGTCTTTTTGTCAGGCTTTAACTAGATTAAGCCTGTATTTAGACCTATTACTCCTCCCTGGAGTTTGAATTTAGTTCTTAGAGTTCTTCAAGGGGTTCCGTTTGAACCCATGCATTCCATAGATATTAAATTGTTACCCTTGGAAAGTTCTGTTTTTGGTTGCCTATTTCTTCTGCTCGAAGAGTTTCTGAGCTTCCAGCATTTACAATGTGATTCGCCTTATCTTATATTTCATTCTGATAAGGGTGGTTTTACGTACCCAAACCTGGATTTCTTCCTAAGGTTGTTTCAAATAAGAACATTAATCAGGAAATTGTTGTTCCTTCTTGTGTCCTAATCCTTCTTTCAAGAAGGAGTGTCTGTTACATAATCTGGACGTGGTCCGTGCCTTGAAGTTTTTCTTACAGGCAACCTAGGATTTCCCGTCAATCATCTTCATTATTCATTGTTTATTCTGAAAGTGTAGGGGTCAGAAAGCTATGGCTATCTCTCTTTCTTTTTGGCTGAGAAGTATCATCCGCCTGCATATGAAGACTGCTGGACAGCAGCCTCCTGAAAGAATTACGGCTCATTCTACTAGGGCAGTGGCTTCCACTTGGCTTAAAAAAAACAATGCTTCTGTTGAACAGATTTATAAGGCTGCGACTTGGTCGTCCCTTCATACTTTTTCCAAATTTTACAAATTTGATACCTTTTGCTTCTTCTGGGGCTGTTTTTTGGAGAAAGGTTCTTCAAAACAGTGGTGCCTTCCACTTAGGTTCCTGTCAAACCTTCGGTCGAATGGACTGGAGGTGGAGGGGAAGGGAATGGACTATATATTCAGCTCTGCTGTGGTGCTCTTTGGCCACTTTCTGTTAGCAGGAAGTTAATATCCCACAAGTAAGGATGAAATCCGTGGACTCGTCTTATCGTAAAATAAATTAATTTATCAGGTAAGCATAAATTTACTTTTTACAAATACATAGAACATATTCCCCTATGTGTAGAACATTGGAATATGAGATATTTACAGTAAATAAATAGTTAAAAACTTAAAAGCAAAGGGCTCCAATCCCACTTATATTTATATGTCTATATATGTGTACATATGTATTTATGTGTTTATAGTGTATATATGTCTGTACATACATATATACACATATAAATACATTAATACTGACATAGACACCAACACATATACTATATATATATATATATATATATATATATATATATATATATATATTATATATATACTCCATCTTTAGAGATGTATATGGGTGTATCTCATATAAGCCACTTTGCCCTCGCTTTTTTTTAATCACTTGAGACCCTCATATCTTTTAGCCCTTATAACTTTTGTGTGCAATATTTGTTTAAATAATTTTTAATAGATGGTGTTATATGAGTATAACTATACTTTTAGAATGTATTTTAGATGTGTTTTGTGCAACTTTTATGCTTTCGCAAAACAGTTGACTCTGAGGTTACGGTAATGATACTAGCATAAACCGCGATTGCGCTTATACAATCGTGTTTTCTTTCAACTTGTAATATGAGCGGTAAGCCTGATGAGCACAAGCCCTTGCGATAAACCACTTGTAATCTAGCCCACTATCTCTACTCATTTAATACTGAAGCTTCAACTAAATTGACCTTTTCTGCACTACTGTAACACCTTGCTATATAACAGTAAGAATGTACCAAAATAATAGCAATATTGTATCAGTGCAAATTATCAACGTGGGATATTTCCTTATCAGACCAATCCTGGACAGTAGTCTTCTTACCCCAGCATCAAGTGGAAAGATAAGGAAAATTCACAGAAAAGGGGGGATAAAGGGGTGCCATTGTCCTGCAGAACTACGAGGGACTACAATTGGAAATCATTAAAACGACTATAATGACACTAATACCTATCTGCGTTTGGCAGCTGACCCAGTGAACAGTTTCAAGGAACAGATCGATGCATTACTCCTGGACGTCTTTAAAGGTGGATATCTGACAAGCAAACTTGAGAATACTTAACAATGGCATTCCCGAGAACACCTGTCTTCTATAGTTTACCAAGGTTCACAAGAGCCTGGCATCCCCGTCTGGTAGGCAGAAAGTGTCTGCCATAGGATCAGTGCTGAAGCCTATTGCCACATAACTGGATAGTATACTTCAAATCAGCAGTCAGGCGTATGGATTCCTTTCTATTAGACTCTCAATCACTGTTGAAAATGATAGATGACTTACCCCTACTAGGAGAATGATGACCTACTTGTCACATTAGACGTGACAAGTCTCTATACCTTGATTCCTCACAATGAGGGACTACTCAAGCCATTAAGAATTAGCTCAGGAAATACCCCCTATATGGGATCCCCCCCCCAGAGAATCTTGATCTACCTGTTGGAGTTTTTGATTGACTATGAAACTATTTCAGGTTTTAACATCATTTTTACTTACAAAAAACTGGAACGGCAATGGGGGCCAATGTGGCCCCATCGTATGCCAACCTCTGCATGGCAGAGTTTGAAACCAGTGGTACAGACCTATTTGAAGACCAAGGTGTCAAATTTTTCAAACACTACATTGATGACTTGTTGTTAATCGTGGTTAATACATTGATGACTTGTTGCATCAGCAAGGAGGCACTGGAGGAATAGTTCATATGTCTGAATGATGCTAATCCGGCATTGAAATTCAAGATGGAGGCTGATAATAAGAGTATATATTTTCTTGACCTCCCAACTCCAAAGCTACTTGATAAACAGATACAAGAACTTGATATTTCAAAGATTAAGATGGCTCCGGAGAAGAACAACTGAACTTTGTAACGACATTCACGAGCGACAAGAAGGATATCAGGGAGACTTTTGATAAACATTGGGACATCCTGAAGAGTGATCAAACTCCTCCCTTTCAGGGATATGGGACAACCTGGATGGGCTTTTGGAGAGCCACATCCCTAAGCGACATATTAGTCAAGACAAATCCTCGCTCTAGCTATCAAAAGAAGACCCTGGCTAGATAACACCAAAACCAGGCTGTTTCAGGTGTCTGGGCTGCACCACTTACAGACGGGCCCCATATTTCACCTATCCAACAAAAAAATGAAATATATGAATATAAACACAAGTATAGGCTTACCTGTACTACCACACATGTGGACTACCCTTCTACATTGTATGTGTGACCTCTTCTAGTGGGGGAAAAACCACTGAAGACCTGAGGCACTAGAATGGCCAACCATAGATCGGCAATACGGTTAGCCATCCCAGAAGGGTCCCTCGGACCAAACCTGTGGCCAGACCATTTTATCCTGAAGGGCCACACTGTGATTGTTCTGAAGTCTACAATTATTGACCATGTCCCAACCCTTCCCCGAGGAGGGTCTTGCTCCAAAAGGAAGCCAGATGGACCTACAGATTGGGGACATTGGCCCCCAATGGGCTGAACTCACACTTAGATTGTCATTGCTTTCTATAAGCTCGTGTACGGGTGATGATTAGGGTTCTTTTGCCATTAATTTAGGGCCTCACATTAGAAAACGCTATTTTTTTTCTAGTTAAAAATGTACTCTGTTTCCTAGGTTTTTCTAGTTATGTTGCTATTTGTGAGTAGGATAATATGGGTCCTCTAGTTTGGGCTTTAGTATATTTAGACATTCTGCTAATAAGAAAAATTTTGGTTAGAATGTCCCTTTAATGTTCAATCCATTTAATCTATTATGGTTTGTGATTGGGCCAGTGTTGTCATACCCACTATTGGGATTTGGTTGTTGTTTCATCTGGGGGCTGGAAAAACGATTATTGGTTGCTATGACAACCCCCCTGGCTTCTGATCCTCTTGACGGCTTTGACAACACTATCCACTCCGTAGGTATAGTATGTAATAGTATTATATACAGTCCCCTCTCTTTGATCTTCATACTATTGCTGACTCTAGAATGGCTGACTATGCCCGAGTAGATTAGTATTTTATTTACCACAGTACTCTCTAAGGGGGAGGAGTTTCGATCGCTGTGTGCTTTAGCCCGTGACTTCCCTTGGTGAGCCCTGTGGGGTGTTTATATGTACAGTATGTATGTAACATTTTATTGTTTCTCAATAATAAATAATGTCATGGGTGTATAAAGGTCGTATGGCAGGGTATTGTCTCTCAGTGCTCTCCGCTCTGCGATTGGTCCATTTGTTGCCATACCAGTTGGTGGATCATTGTTTTGATCACAGGCTGTATGTGTAGTGTGGTTGCTATGACAACCCATCTGACAGCTGCATGAGTTTTGGCACGATCTATCACATGCTTATACATGGTGTTTTCCTCTGCTTATGTTCTACTGTTTACAGATTATTCTACTGTATCATATTGGGATTTAGTGGTATCTTTGATGGTTGTTTTTAATTGCACTGGGGAGTACAGCTTCCCCATTCGCTGTCTGTTGACGTCAGCCAGTGGGAGTGGTGCTTCCGGTTGCGGCTCGGCTCTGTATCACTTGAGATAGCTTAAAAGTCACGGTGGGTAAGCAAGTTGGTATTGTTATTAAATCCTAGTGAGGGCATCTGTTTCTTGGCCAACTTTGAGTGTATATATATATAATATATAATATATATATATAAATATATCTATATATATATATATTACAGTATATTTTTTTTTTTATATATATACTATATATATATATATATAAACAAAAAAAATATATAAACTTGCTTAAATCACAATATAAGAAATAATGAAATACAAAAACAAATGTGATGGTGCACAAAAAAGGATAAAAGTCCCAGGTTATCACGGTGGTAATGGTCAGCAGGTGAACCTCAGGGGAAAAATAAAGAAACACATATAGTAAAGTTCTATGGTTATGTGAAATTTTACAGCACAACCTAGAAAGGTACTCGCATTGTCTAGAGCTTCAAAATCAAGCTCTAGATATATAGGCACAGGGAGCTCCTAATAGGATGCGAGGCAAAGAAGATGTTCCAACTCCAAAGGATGAATTAGTTTTTCAAAGCCAAGCTGTGATTGGTGAAACGTACTTGGAGTAGGTGACATCCACAAACGGGGCGGAGCATTGTTCCATACCGGACTAACAGAGCAATCATTGGACATTGTGATACACACAGTCTTTTGCTTGTAGTAGTCTATGATTGGGACAGTCTCATTGTATATGCCCTTGTGACTTGTTTTAATAAATTTGTTATTACTTTTTAACCACTTCTGTTCCTCCTGCTGAGCATTACCGCTGTGATATCCAGGGACTTTTATCCTTTTTTTGTGCACCATCACATTTGTCTGAGGACGAGCTTTTGTGGCTCGAACACATTAAAGTGGGATTATTACTAAGACCTTTGGAGTGCGCTTTTCTTCAGGATTATATATATATATATATATATATATATATATATATATATATATATATACTATATATATATTTATATATACTATATTGATCTGCCGCTACATGCCCAGGGCACACGCACATGTTTAAATGGCTCTCTGGCAGGCCTGCCCGAAATTCCTTATGTATGGGTCAGAGTGCCGCAAGGATTGGAATCAGGTCGTTGCCCACCAGCAGGGCCTGTCACAGCCTGGTTACTGGTGCAAGGCCCGGCTGTTGAGAAACCAGGAGATATAGGGCACAGTGTAAGTAGCTATAGGGCATAGTGGAAGGAGGTGTAAGAGCCACAAAGATCTTTCCAGGTAAACTACATGGCTTAGATTACAAGTGGATTGCAAACATGTTATGGGTAATATGTGCTAACATCTCTTGAGTGCAATCCTTAGCTTTTCTATTTTGTTCGCATATGACAAGTTAAAAGTAAAATGTTAGCGATTCAGCTTAGACAAGGGTTCTTAAAACTTTTTTCCCCCAAGATCCAGTGCAGTGATACCAACATACCTTCACAACCCTATCTTTATGCCTTTGTCTGAAAAGTTCTGCAGTAATATGCAAGATAGCTACAAATACAATGTGTACGTTCTTTATACCTGATTGTAGTCAAACTTGAAGTGGTATTAAAGATAATAACACACAGGACACTTTTACAACACACATCATATACACTTTCATACAACAAAACACACACTCCAAACTCACTGTCATACAACACACACATACACTCTCATACAACACACACACACATACACTTTCATACAATAAACACACACACCAAACACACTGTCATACAACACAACACATACAGTACACTCTCATAACAACAAACACACACACAAACATACTGTCATACAAACAACACACACACCAAACATAATCTCATACAACACACACCACATACACTTTAGTACAAACAAACACACACTGTCATAGCAACACACACACTCTCATACAACACACACCACACCACGCACCTTTTACAACAAACACACGCTGTCATACAACACACTGACCCCAAACACAATCTCATACAACACACACACACTCTCATACAACAAACACTCAATGTCATACAACACACACATGCCAACACACAATTTTCTAACAGATTGACCAATCATTTTATGAAATAAGTGAGCTTTGGTTTGCTATATTATTAAGTTACTAGATAGTTTGGGGGTAAATTTAACATAGTGCGAGCGGACATGAGACAATGTAGCGTATCATTGTCCGCTGAAAAACTATTTTAGTATTATTGCTCAATCACTAAGCTGAAGGTGTGCTAAGCCTTAAGGAGCAGGGCTAGAGTTAAAGGGTCAGTAAACACCTATTATTACAAGATTAACAACATTCTACAGAAGAACATCAGTCAAATCTGAGCAATAGCTTATCAATAACCAATTCTACCTACTACTTGCCTCATTTGGAGGAGCTAGCTAAGGATACAGCTGACAAGACTAGTCACAGAATATTTCGCCTAGATTTAGAGTTCTGCGTTAGCCGTCCAAACCAGCGTTAGGGGGTCCCTAACCGCTGGTTTTGGCCACCCGCTGGTATTTAGAGTCAGTCAGGAAAGGGTTCTAACGCTCTCACTTTTCCAGCCGCCGACTTTTCCATACCGCAGATCCCCTTACGTCAATTGCGTATCCTATCTTTTCAATGAGATCTTTCTAATGCCGGTATTTAGAGTCTTGGCTGAAGTGAGCGTTAGAACTCTAACGACAAAACTCCAGACGCAGAAAAAAGTCAGGAGTTAAGAGCTTTATGGGCTAACGCCGGTTCATAAAGCTCTTAACAACTGTGCTCTAAAGTACACTAACACCCATAAACTACCTATGTACCCCTAAACCGAGGTCCCTCCACATTGCCGCCACTATAATTAATTTTTTTAACCCTAATCTGCCGACCGTACACCGCCGCAACCTACATTATCCCTATGTACCCCTAATCTGCTGCCCCTAACATCGCCGACACCTACATAATATTTATTAAACCCTAATCTGCCCCCCAACGTCGCCGCTACCTACCTACACTTATTAACCCCTAATCTGCCGACCGGACCTCACCGCCACTATAATAAATGTATTAACCCCTAAACCGCCTCACTCCCGCCTCAAAAACCCTATAATAAATAGTATTTAACCCCCTAATCTGCCCTCCCTAACATCCGCTGACACCTAACTTCAAGTATTAACCCCTAATCTGCCGACCGACCCGGACCTCACCGCTACCCCTAACCCCTAACCCATAAAGCTAAGTCTAACCCTAACACCCCCCTAAGTTAAATATAATTTAAATCTAAGGAAATAAAATAAATCTTATTTAATAAATTATTCCTATTTAAAGCTAAATACTTACCCTGTAAAATAAACCCTAATATAGCTACATATAAATAATAATTACATTGTAGCTATTTTAGGATTAATATGTATTTACAGGCAACTTTGTATTTTATTTTAACCAGGTACAATAGCTATTAAAATTCTTGTAATCTTTTTTTAATTTTTTGTAATCTTAGTGTTTGTTTGTTTTTTGTAAATTTAGTGTTTGTTTTTTTTTGTAATTTAGTTTAGTTGATTTAATTGTAGATAATTGTAGGTAGTTTATTTAATTAATTTATTGATAGTGTAGTGTTAGGTTTTAATTGTAACTTAGGTAGGATTTATTTACTGATAATTTTGTAATTATTTTAACTAGGTAGCTATTAAATAGGTTATTAACTATTCAATAGCTATTGTACCTGGTTAAAATAAATACAAAGTTGCCTGTAAAATAAATATTAATCCTAAAATAGCTACAATGTTAATTATTATTTATATTGTAGCTATATTAGGGTTTATTTTTACAGGTAAGTATATAGCTTTTAAATAGGAATAATTTATTTAATAAGATTTATTTTATTTCGTTTAGATTTAAATTATATTTAACTCTAGGGGGATGTTAGGGGTTAGACTTAGCTTTAGGGTTAATACATTTATTTATAGTAGCGGTGAGGTCCGGTCGGCAGATATGGGGTTAATACTTGAAGTTAGGTGTCAGCGATGTTAGGGAGGGCAGATAGAGGGGTTAATACTATTTCTTATAGGGTTTTTGAGGCGGGAGTGAGGTGGTTTAGGGGTTAATACATTTATTATAGTGGCGGCGAGGTCTGGTCAGCAGATTAGGGGGTTAATAAGTGTAGGTAGGTAGCGGCGACGTTGGGGTGGGGGGCAGATTAGAGGTTAATAAATATAATATAGGTGTCGGCGATGTTAGGGGCAGCAGATTAGGGGTACATAGCTATAATGTAGGTTGCGGCGCGGTGTCTGGAGCGGAAGATTAGGGGTTTAAAGTGTAATGTAGGGGTCAGCAATAGCGGGGGTGGCAGATTAGGGTTTAATAAGTGTAAGTTTAGGGGTGTTTAGACTCGGGGATTCATGTTAGGGTGTTCGGTGCAGACTTAGGAATTGTTTCCCCATAGGAAACAATGGGGCTGCGTTAGGAGCTGAACGCTACTTTTTTGCAGGTGTTTTTCTCCAGCTCAAACTGGCCCCATTGTTTCCTATGGGGATATCGTGCACGAGCATGTTTTTGAAGCTGGCCCGCGTTCGTAAGCAACGCTGGTATTGAGGGTTGAAAGTCGGCGGTAAATATGCCTGTACGCTCCCTTTTTGAAGCCTAACGCAGCCCTTCAGAGAACTCTAAAATACAGCGTTATTTAAAAGGTGCGGGGGGGGGGGGACAACGCGTAGCTAACGCACCCCTTCTAACGCATAACTCTAAATCTAGGTGATTGTTTGTATATAGTGCTTTGTTTTGTTAGTTCTTATCTTTTTAAAGCTAGTTAGAAAAAGATATATAGCAGGGTTAGCTTTGAGATGTCTGCAAGTTAGTTTTTTCAGTTTTGAGAATTAGAAAAGCCAGTTTTCAGATCTAAATTACTCAAAAGGAGGTACAAAGTATAAAAAATGAAAGTGCATGCAACGATTTTTCCCTATAGATAACAGAAATCTTCAATATGGTGACCTGTCCCTTTAAATGATAGCAAGTGCATACAAATGTTACATAGCAGGTATATGATGCTTAGATCATCCAAAGTAAAACACCAAATAAACATAAAACCGCTACTGCTAACTACCACCCTCCCCCTAGAGAGGTGAGTGACTTGCCCTTAATTCTGGTGCCCATAAGTCTGTATGTGTCCGACTCTTGGGTAGCCATAACCTTCTGGACTTCAGCCCAGCACACAGCGAGGGATGGAGATCAACACCATTTCAAGCCCTGCCCAGACAACACTTCTGTTATGTCACTTGTTTCTGCACTGAATGATCCGTGATAGAACGCTCTGCTTATCAGAACTAATACTTTGTGTTTGCACAACTAGATAAGAACTCTTTTGCTTAGACCTTTTGAATAGGTAAACAAAATCCACTATTGCTTGTTTCATTTCCATTTCCTAGGTTTACACCAGTAAGAAAAATGTTATTACCATGAAAAATTGCATTTTTGCCGTAGATCATGAAAACCAGAACTTAAAGGGACATTAAACCCAAAAATGTATTTAATGGTTCAAAATAGAGAGCACAATTTTAAAATCTCAATTTACTTATATTATCTAATTTACTTCATTCTTAAGATATCCTTTGTTGAAGAAATATCAATGCACGTGGGTGAGCCAATCACATGAGGCATCTGTAGCAGCACCAATAGGCAGCTACTGAGCCTATCTAGATATGCTTTTCAGCAAAGGATATCAAAAGAATTAATAGAAATTTGTTTCAAATCGAATGCTCTTTCTAAATCACTGAAATAAAATATGTGGGTTTCATGTCCATTTAATGATCTTTAGCAGAGAATTTTACACAAGGGTGGGGACTGTTGGCAATAGATCGGGTTCTTGAGGAAGTCATTGTTGGTTCTGTAAATACATGTATTTAAAGGGCTATGAAACAATACATTTTTCTTTAATTATTCAAATAGAGAATACAATTTTAATTGTTCTCCAATTTACTTCTATTATCAAAATTGCTTTGTCTCTTTGTTATTCTTTTTTGAAAATATATCTAGCTAGGTAGCACATGTATGTAGCCAGGGCCGCCACTAGAAATTTTGGGGCCTCCTGACTTAACCATTGATCAGCCACCCCCCCCTTTAACATGTGCAATTTTTGACCAAGTGACTAAAACGTATATGCACTTTATTCTTAAGTGTAGTCAAACTTGGAAATGTTGTAAAGTAGGTAGTAACACACAAACACACAGACACACTCATACAATGAAACACACACACTCACACATAAGGATTCATATATAAGCACTTGTTTACATTGACCTGACAAGTAATGAGGTAGACTACAGTTTTGGTCAAAAAAGGAGATTTACAAAACAAATAAGGAGTTGTGATTATCTTTTTGTCAAGGAAGATGCCAACTAAATGACGACAACAGCATGCAGTGGCTGAAAGGACCCTGAATCTGCCCTAAACAATAATTTAAAGGTTAAATGTTGGATTGGTGACTTCCAGAAAGGTCTCATTAGACTCAAAGTCTGTAGCAAAGATGTGAATAATCAGTAGTAAGGTCAAAAATGTCCTAAAAGGAACAGACAATGGACACACACAACACACACAAAACTCAAACTTGCACATACACCCAAGGAAACACCGACAGAGGACAGCCTCAGAAAACACACAAAGACATAAACACACACACCCACAGAAAACACACCAAAAAACATACACACACAGAGGGCCTATCTATCAAGCTCCGAATGGAGCTTGATGGCCCGTGTTTCTGGCGAGTCTTCAGGACTCGCCAGAAACAGCAGTTATGAAGCAGCGGTCTAAAGACCGCTGCTCCGTAACCTGTCCGCCTGCTCTGAGCAGGCCGGACAGACATTGCCGGAAATCAACCCTTTCGAGTACAATCGGGGTTGATTGACACCTCCCTGCTGGCAGCTCATTGGCCGCCGAGTCTGCAGGGTGCAATGCTGAATACGGAGAGCGTATTGCTCTCCGTATTCAGCGAAGTCTGGCGGACCCTGATCCGCACTGTCGGATCAGGTCCGCCAGACTTTGGTAAATAGAGGCCAGAGAGACACGCCACATAAAACACAGAAAGACATAAATACACACCCTCACTGAGACATTCCACAGAAAACACACAAATACATACACACACTCTCAGAGAGACTCTCACAGAAAATGCACAGACATACACACACCCTCACAGAGACACCCACAGAAAACACACACCCTCACAGAGATATCCACAGAAAACACAGACAAACATACATACACCCACTCTCACAGAGACATCCACAGAAAACACAGAGACATACACACCCACCCTCACAGAGGCATCCAGACAAAATACACAAAGACATACATACACACACCCTCAAAGAGACACCCATAGAAAAAGCACAAATACATATGCACACACCCTCACAGACATCCACAGAAAATGCATAAAGACATACACACCCACCCTCACAGAGAGACCCACAGGAAAAAAAAATACATACACACTCATAGAGACACAAGCAAAAGCACAAAGACATAAACACAGACACCCACAGAAACACTCACAGGAAGTAACATTTCTGCACATTGTATCCCTTAAATCAACAGTGTGTGACATGCATGATAAAAAAAGCAGAAATTAAGAGATCAATTTTTAAAGAATCATATTTGTAAATGTGCAAACAAAAATAATTCTGTGAATTCAAAATAGTACATTAATGATCTGGGTAGATGGCTAGATGAAGAAAAATTACTTTTAAAAGGTTGACATATGTTTGCTTTTTTTTCCCCCTCATTTTTCCCAACCAAGAGCACCACTTCAAGTATTAGTGTACAGATGTTCCCATCTGTCAGCCTGTACTTATGGATTTTGAAAATGCTGTACTCTATATGGTCTTGGTGGAACCCTAAGCTTGGTACTCATACCATTAGATCTGGTTAAATGCAGGATTTAGGCTTGTTGGTATGTATTTCAAAATTAAAGTCAGCTGTAGTGTAAACTGAACAGTTTTAAGTTAACTTGTCTCATTTCAAACACTGAGCAATCTTAGTCTGAGAATATAACATTTTATGCAGCTGTAAAAAATCTTAGATAAAATGCCTCCTTGCCATGTGGAAAGTCCTTGCATAAAGGGGCAAGTAAACTGGAATGTAATTTTATATATATATATATATATATATATATATATATATATAATATATAAAATTGCAGAGTGTGAACGCACTCACGAGTATGTCAGCTACCTGGTGCTCACACTAGGGAGAGACAAACAGTAAAGCAGTTATGGATCCCACGGACGGGACTCCGTGTTGCAGCAAGGACCCAAGAAAAGCAGGCACACAGGTTTTTTCATAAACACTCCGGTTTATTTGCAAAGTTGATTACCAAACGTTTCGGCTCACACACGAGCCTTTGTCAATGGTGTACAAAACCAAATGTGGTTTTGTACACCATTGACAAAGGCTCGTGTGTGAGCCGAAACGTTTGGTAATCAACTTTGCAAATAAAACGGAGTGTTTATGAAAAAACCTGTGTGCCTGCTTTTCTTGGGTCCTTGCTGCAACACGGAGTCCGTCCGTGGGATCCATAACTGCTTCACTATCTATATATATATATATATATATATATACTATATTAATAAAAAACGCATATCTGCCAAAAGGGCACCTACCATTTGTGTACTGAGGAGGAAATATTTCTGCATGACTTTAAATATAGAATTTCTACAGCATTGTCAAATAATCATAAATACACTGCTGCTAAAAAAAATATGTTTTTATGGACCTCTGGCTCCACCATACAACTACTACCACACTGAAGTTACAATCCAAAATTGCACAAAGAAATAAAAAACATTTACTAAGTAAGTCCTACCTCCTCTGCAATGCTGTCTGACTCAGGCAAACACTGTACAAAACAAAGTGTCAACTCTGTCTCACACTGTGCATAGTGGTTTAGTGCACACTCAGAAATCCTCTCAAATGCTAATACTTTACTCCTTGTAATAACATTTCCATGCTCAATTACCACTCTGCTGTAGTTCCCACTGGTGGCTGCCATAATTAAAAAAAAAAAAAAAAAAAATGTTTTAGTTGTTCTTGCCTCATGGGCCCCTGACCGTAGTCACCCCCTGATGGTGGCCCTGTCTGTAGCACTACTTTACATAAAATAGTGCTGCCATCTAGTGTTCTTGCTTATGTATAACATTGTTGAAACTGCTGCCGGATAGTACCGCAGACACGTGCACACTCCTAAACTTATTTTCCTGATTTTCAACAAAGGATAATAAGAAAATAAAAAAATGATAATAGAAGAAGTTGTTTAAAATCGTTTTTAAATCATTAAAGGAAAATGTGGGTTTTGTGTCCCTTTAAATTGATTCCAAACACATTTATTAGTGTATGTAGGTGTACGGAGAATCAGTAGATCTCCTTGGTATCTACAATGAAGGTATCAGTATTTATAGGGGTGTAGGGGTTTTTTCTTTTTAAGCACCTGCTTTCAGAGTTTACATTGAAAACTGATTATCTCATGGTGCCTGAAATGCAATTTTTCTGTTTCTATTCTCAGAAGTTTCTTAATCATATTTATTGCATATTTGGCCAAATATTGTCTATAATGAGATCTATTTTAATGCAAGTGCACCATTCTAATTTTACTGCCTTTACCCCTACAAGCTTTCATCTTTGGTATGTGCATAAAACAGAATCCATTTTAACTCTGCATCTTACACTTTAACTGCCTTTCCCCCTACAATCCTTTATCTTTGGTGTGTACATAGAACAGAATCCATTGTAACCCTGCATCTTACACTTTAACTGCCTTTCCCCCTACAAATCTTTTTATCTTTGGTATGTGCATAGAACAGAATCCATTTTAACCCTGCATCTTACACTTTAATTGCCTTTCCCCCTACAATCGTTTATCTTTGACTCCGCACATACTGCTCCTGTCCTCTGGAACTCTCTACCCCGCTCCATAAGACTGTCTCCAACCTTGTATAGCTTCAGACGCTCCTTGAAAACCCACCTATTCAGAGAGGCTTACCATATCTCCTCCATCCCTCATCCGAATCAAACTAATACATGAACTGCCTGACTCACTACTGCAACTACAACTGATGTAATAAGCTACCCAACCGTATGTCTCTGCACCCTAAACCTGTAGACTGTGAGCTCTCCGGAGCAGGGCCCTCTTCCTCCTGTACCAGATTTGTTTAGTTTTATGTTATGGTGTAAAAGTAGGTGTGCGCATATCATAGGGTTTGTTAAACTCCACCACACGTGAGCAGCCAATCGTCCTTCCAAATAAGCTATACCCATTTGGTTACAGTATTACACTATTTTGTGCTTTCTCTCTCATTTGAGGACCTATCGAAGATTCGGGTCACTAGGTTTCTTCTTGTCAACATTACTTTTGGATGGACATATCCTTCAAATTAATTTCTATTTACACTTTGGGGCCAATTTATCATAGTGCGAGCGGACATGATACGATGTGAACTGCTTGTGCAATGTTGCCCCCTGCAGATTCGCGGCCAGGGGGTGTCAATCAACCCGATCGTAATAGATTGGGTTGATTTCTGTCCGCAGCCTCAGAGCAGGCGGACTAGTTATGGAGCAGCGGTCTTTAGACCACTGCTTCATAACTTCTGTTTCCGGCAGGCCTGAAGGAAACAGGGGCATAAAATAAATCGTCCCCTTTATGTTTATTTGCACTTGTATCACATTTATTTTGTACATATACAATGTAACAGAAACGCTGGTTAAACGCTTAAAAAATAAAAAGGCAATTTGCTGATTTTTTCCAGGAATTTTGACCCCGACTTTCAAAATTACAATCATGACAGCTAAAGGAACATTATAATTATCACAAGTTAGTTCAGCACAAGTTTCACAGTGTAAAAAGTATGATTTGCGCAAAACATTTTAACATTATATTATTACGTACCATTATAAAACCAGGAAACAACTGTGTTTATTAACACATGAAGTAAAAAACGTTAAAATCTAGGAGAAAAGTGAATAGCTGTGGTACACTGTGCAATACATTTCCTAGATTTTTTTGGCACTCTTTTGGATACTAATAAATTAGTAAGGAAGATTGTCCTTATGAAACATTTTTTCAACACTGACACCCCACCAGTGGATCCTGTCAACATTGACACAGGAGAACACAATAGGTCTCTTATTTACAGATCTCACTGATCTCACCACCCTCACATCACTCCAACAACATACTACCCGAGCAGCGGGATATTCACATAGCACTCCCCCTATTTATTCATTAACAGATAAATCATATTTTTATCCAGTGCACGCACGTGATCACTTAATAGATCTTTTCCAGAGATCAGTGGAAAAAGAGTTAACAAACTTAAGTGAACACTCACGTTCAACCACAAAAGGTAAAACCAGAGATAATTTGGATTACAAGGAGAGAAAGGCACTTAAAGAATTACAAGACAACCCCAATATAGTTATAACCAAGGCTGACAAGGGAGGGGCCATTGTCCTCCTTAACACCATAGACTACCTTGAGGAAATAAACAATCAATTAACTGATGAGGAACAGTATAAGAAATTAACTTTCAACCCAACCATATCCTTTACCAATCAATTAAAGAGTCACCTAGACACAGCCAGGGAAAATGGCTTTATGTCAGATGAACTCACTTCTACTTTATTAACTGAAGCTCCTACTATACCTAGCTTTAGAATAGTCCCTAAAATCCATAAGAGCCTTACGAAACCCCCGGGGAGACCTATTGTGGCCAGCCAGGGCTCCCTGTGTGAGAGACTGGGAGGCTGGCTGGACCACATACTTCAACCTATAGTCCAAGCCCTACCAGGGTACATAAGAGATAGTGGTCATTTAATCCAGCAACTAAGTAATGTTAAATGGGAGAGTGGCTACGCCTGGCTCACTATAGATGTGGCCGCTCTCTATTCAAATATACCCCATAAAAAAGGCCTTAAAGCCCTCAGTGAAATGTTGCTAAGACATACGGATTTTGAAACCAATTTCATTACCTTTGTTGTAGAAACTGCAGAGTTTCTACTAAAACATAACTATTTTGTACATGAGGGCAATTATTATTTACAAAAACATGGCACGGCCATGGGCGCTAAATTCGCCCTGGCCTACGCCAACATTTATATGGGTATGATGGAATTAAGCCATATATTTGCAACTGACTTTCCTTTTAAGAACAACATCAAATTATATGGTCGCTTTATAGATGACCTTATCATCATATGGGACATGACATATAAAGAGCACACTATAGAAGAATTTATGACTCACATCAGTAACAACAATTATAATCTAACCTTTACCCATAAAAGTGATAATTACTCAATTGAATACTTAGATTTAAAACTTCAAATAGATATGTCTAATTCAAGTATTATTACATCTACCTACAGGAAGCCAACATCTAAAAATACCATCATGAGGGCTGACTCATGTCATGTACCGCACCTTAAAAAGGGCATCCCTAAGGGCCAGTATCTAAGATTGCGTAGGAACTGCTCGAATTTAGAAACTTATAAACTAGAAGCTGAAGAACTGACCAACAGACTGATAAAAAGGGGATACAATAAATTTAAACTCCACAACATCAATAAGGAAGTAGAGAAACTAAATAGAAACACTCTGTTTAAAAAGAAGATCAAAAACATTGACAATGATAATATAGTTTTCTCTACACAGTTCAGCACACAATATTACAAGGTGCGCAGTATCATCAGGAAGAATCTCATAATATTAAACAATGACAGTACACTGAAACAGATTACCTCTAAAGGGATAAAATGTGTGGCTAAAAAGGCTCCATCTTTAAGTGACCTAACTAATAAGAAATTTTCAGAAAGACCACAAACACAGACCAACTGGCTGAGTTTAAATCCTGGCTCCTTTAAATGTGGCCATAAACCCTGCAAAAGCTGTGATTTCACAGAAATAACTCACACTTTCACCTCAACCAATACAAATGAAACATATACAATCAGACAGAGAATAGACTGTACTTCACAGCATGTAATCTACTTAATTACATGTCAATATTGTTTTCAACAATATACAGGAATTACCACACGTCCACTGAAAGATCGAATTAGGGAGCACTTATTGTCCCTAACTGAAAAAGACCCCAGAACCCCAGTGGCGAAACATTTTCACCAACATGGCATAGGAACCACATTCTTTTCCTTTATGGGAATTGAAAGAATTGCACAAAATGCCAGAGGTGGAGATAGAACAGCTAAGTTACTAAAAAGGGAAGTCTTTTGGATTATAAAATTGAACACTAGGACACCCCTATGGCATAAACCAAACGATTGGATGTTGACCTATATGTATAACTTAAGGATGTGCTTTTGATATCTGGTAGATCTAGGTGGATTTAGCCCTAGATTTAGAACATACTTCTAATTGATTTATAACGCTTAAAATTCCATTCTCATAAGCCTAATCACCATAAAATTGTGAGATAAAATTATATAACTTCATTGAATTGTGAGATATATTTATATCTACATAATTATTGACATTAGTCATATATATAATCTATGACTTCTTTATTTACGTACATATCCCCCCCCCCCTGACATTATTGATTCCCACTTCTAAGACACCACATTTTAGCAATTCTAGGCTACTTATCCAACTTCATATTTTACATTGTCGCCCTACCACAATATTCTTCTAGTTAAGTATTAGTTTTAGCCTCACTTATTATTGTTATTATTACCTTTTAGTTATTTTTCACATATACCTTTCTTTCATGTAATTAACAAGAGTCCATGAGCTAGTGACGTATGGGATATACATTCCTACCAGGAGGGGCAAAGTTTCCCAAACCTTAAAATGCCTATAAATACACCCCTCACCACACCCACAAATCAGTTTTTACAAACTTTGCCTCCAAGGGAGGTGGTGAAGTTAAGTTTGTGCTAGATTCTACGTTGATATGCGCTCCGCAGCAAGTTGGAGCCCGGTTTTCTCTCAGCGTGCAGTGAATGTCAGAGGGATGTGAGGAGTGTATTGCCTATTGAATGCAGTGATCTCCTTCTACGGGGTCTATTTCATAAGGTTCTCTGTTATCGGTCGTAGAGATTCATCTCTTACCTCCCTTTTCAGATCGACGATATACTCTTATATTTACCATTTCCTCTACTGATTCTCGTTTTCAGTACTGGTTTGGCTTTCTACAACATGTAGATGAGTGTCCTGGGGTAAGTAAGTCTTATTTTCTGTGACCATCTCTAAGCTATGGTTGGGCACTTTATTTATAAAGTTCTAAATATATGTATTCAATACATTTATTTGCCTTGACTCAGAATGTTCAACTTTCCTATTTCCAGACAGTCAGTTTCATATTTGGGATTATGCTTTAATTATCATATTTTTCTTACCTCAAAAATTTGACTTTTTCCCTGTGGACTGTTAGGCTCGCGGGGGCTGAAAATGCTTCATTTTATTGCGTCATTCTTGGCGCGGATTTTTTTGGCGCAAAAATTCATTTCCGTTTCCCGGCGTCATACGTGTCGCCGGAAGTTTGCGTCATTTTTTTGACGTTATTTTGCGCCAAAAATGTCGGCGTTCCGGAGTTGTGGCGTCATTTTTGGCGCCCAAAAGCATTTAGGCGCCAAAATAATGTGGGCGTCTTATTTGGCGCCAAAAAATATGGGCGTCGCTTTTGTCTCCACATTATTTCAGAATCATTTTTTCATTTGCTTCTGGTTGCTAGAAGCTTGATGTTTGGCATTTTTTCCCCATTCCTGAAACTGTCTTATAAGGAATTTGATCTATTTTGCTTTATATGTTGTTTTTTCTCTTACATATTGCAAGATGTCTCACGTTGCATCTGAGCCAGAAGATACTACAGGAAAACCTCTGCTGCTGGATCTACCAAAGCTAAGTGTATCTGCTGTAAACTTTTGGTAGCTATTCCTCCAGCTGTTGTTTGTATTAAATGTCATGACAAACTTGTAATGCAGATAATATTTCCTTTAGTGATGTACCATTGCCTGTTGCAGTTCCCTCAACATCTAAGGTGCAGAATGTTCCTGATACATAAGAGATTTGTTTCTGAATCCATAAAGAAGGCTTTGTCTGTTATTTCTCCTTCTAGTAAACGTAAAAAGTCTTTTAAATCTTCTCTCTCTACAGATGAATTTTTAAATGAACACCATCATTCTGATTCTTTGGACTCTTCTGGTTTCAGAGGATTCTGTCTCAGAGATTGATGCTGATAAATCTTCATATTTATTTAAGATGGAATTTATTCGCTCTTTACTTAAAGAAGTACTAATTGCTTTAGAAATAGAGGATTCTAGTCCTCTTGATACTAATTCTATACGTTTGGATAAAGGTTTTTAAAGCTCCTGCGGTTATTCCAGAAGTCTTTTCCTGTTCCTAATGCTATTTCTGCGAGTAATTGCTAAGGAATGGGATAGATTGGGTAATTCATTTACTCCTTCTAACGTTTTTTAAGCAATTATATCCTGTTCCGCTGACAGATTAGAATTTTGGGACAAAATCCCTAAAGTTGATGGGGCTATTTCTACCTTGCTAAACGTACTACCATTCCTACATCAGATGGTACCTCGTTTTAAGGATCTTTAGATAGAAAAATTGAATCTTTTCTAAGAAAAGCTTACTCTATGTTCAGGTAATCTTCTTAGACCTGCTATATCATTGGCTGATGTTGCTGCAGCTTCAACTTTTTGGTTGGAAACTCTAGCGCAACAAGTAACAAATCGTGATTCTCATGATATTATTATTCTTCTCCAGCATGCTAATAATTTCATCTGTGATGCCATTTTTGATATTATTAGAGTTGATGTTAGATTTATGTCTCTGGCTATCTTAGCCAGAAGAGCTTATGGCTTAAGACTTGGAATGCTGATATGGCTTCTAAATCAACTCTACTTTCCATTTCTTTCCAGGGAAACAAATTATTTGGTTCTCAGTTGGATTCTATTATTTCAACTGTTACTGGTGGGGAAAGGAACTTTTTTTACCACAGGATAAAAAGTCTAAAGGTAAAAACAGGGCTATCATCGTTTTCGTTCCTTTCGTTTCAACAAAGAACAAAAGCCCTGATCCTTCGTCCTCAGGAGCAGTTTCAGTTTGGAAACCATCTCCAGTCTGGAATAAATCCAAGCCCTGCTAGAAAGGCAAAGCCTGCTTCTAAGTTCACATGAAGGTACGGCCCTCATTCCAGTTCAGCTGGTAGGGGGCAGGTTACGTTTTTTCAAAGAAATTTGGATCAGTTCTGTTCACAATCTTTGGATTCAGAACATTGTTTCAGAAGGGTACAGAATTGGTTTCAAGATGAGACCTCCTGCAAAGAGATTTTTTCTTTCCCATGTCCCAGTAAATCCAGTGAAAGCTCAAGCATTTCTGAATTGTGTTTCAGATCTAGAGTTGGCTGGAGTAATTATGCCAGTTCCAGTTCCGGAACAGGGGATGGGGTTTTATTCAAATCTCTTCATTGTACCAAAGAAGGAGAATTCCTTCAGACCAGTTCTGGATCTTAAATTATTGAATCGTTATGTAAGGATTACCAACGTTCAAGATGGTAACTGTAAGGACTATATTGCCTTTTGTTCAGCAAGGGAATTATATGTCCACAATAGATTTACAGGATGCATATCTGCATATTCCGATTCATCCAGATCATTATCAGTTCCTGAGATTCTCTTTTCTAGACAAGCATTACCAATTTGTGGCTCTACCGTTTGGCCTTGCTACAGCTCCAAGAATTTTCACAAAGATTCTCGGTGCCCTTCTGTCTGTAATCAGAGAACAGGGTATTGTGGTATTTCCTTATTTGGACGATATCTTGGTACTTGCTCCGTCTTTACATTTAGCAGAGTCTCATACGAATCGACTTGTGTTGTTTCTTCAAGATCATGGTTGGAGGATCAATTTACCAAAAAGTTCTTTGATTCCTCAAACAAGGGTAACCTTTCTGGGTTTCCAGATAGATTCAGTGTCCATGACTTTGTCTTTAACAGACAAGAGACGTCTAAAATTGATTACAGCCTGTCGAAACCTTCAGTCTCAATCATTCCCTTCGGTAGCCTTATGCATGGAAATTCTAGGTCTTATGACTGCTGCATCGGACGCGATCCCCTTTGCTCGTTTTCACATGCGACCTCTTCAGCTCTGTATGCTGAACCAATGGTGCAGGGATTACACGAAGATATATCAATTAATATCTTTAAAAAACCGATTGTTCGGCACTCTCTAACGTGGTGGACAGATCACCATCGTTTAATTCAGGGGGCTTCTTTGTTCTTCCGACCTGGACTATAATTTCAACAGATGCAAGTCTCACAGGTTGGGGAGCTGTGTGGGGATCCTCTGACGGCACAAGGAGTTTGGGAATCTCAGGAGGTGAGATTACCGATCAATATCTTGGAACTCCGTGCAGTTTTCAGAACTCTTCAGTTTTTGGCCTCTTCTGAAGAGAGAATCGTTCATTTGTTTTCAGACAGACAATGTCACAACTGTGGCATACATCAATCATCAAGGAGGGTCTCACAGTCCTCTGGCTATGAAAGAAGTATCTCGAATTTTGGTTTTGGGCGGAATCCAGCTCCTGTCTAATCTCTACCGGTTCATATCCCAGGTGTAGACAATTGGGAAGCGGATTATCTCAGTCGCCAAACGTTGCATCCGGGCGAATGGTCTCTTCACCCAGAGGTATTTCTTCAGATTGTTCAAATGTGGGGGCTCCCAGAGATAGATCTGATGGCCTCTCATCTAAACAAGAAACTTCCCAGGTATCTGTCCAGATCCCGGGATCCTCAGGCGGAGGCAGTGGATGCATTATCACTTCCTTGGAAGTATCATCCTGCCTATATCTTTCCGCCTCTAGTTCTTCTTCCAAGAGTAATCTCCCAAGATTCTGAGGGAATGCTCGTTTGTTCTGCTAATAGCTCCGGCATGGCCTCACAGGTTTTGGTATGCGGATCTTGTCCGGATGGCATCTTGCCAGCCATGGACCTCTTCCGTTAAGACCAGACCTTCTGTCACAAGGTCCTTTTTTTCCATCCGGATCTGAAATCCTTAAATTTAAAGGTATGGAGATTGAACGCTTGATTCTTGGTCATAGAGGTTTCTCTGACTCCGTGATTAATACTATGTTACAGGCTCGTAAATCTGTATCTAGAGAGATATATTATAGAGTCTGGAAGACTTATATTTCATGGTGTCTTTCTCATCATTTTTCTTGGCATTCTTTTAGAATACCGAGAATTTTACAATTTCTTCAGGATGGTTTGGATAAGGGTTTGTCCGCAAGTTCTTTGAAAGGACAAATCTCTGCTCTTTCTGTTCTTTTTCACAGAAAGATTGCTATTCTTCCTGATATTCATTGTTTTGTACAAGCTTTGGTTCGTATAAAACCTGTCATTAAGTCAATTTCTCCTCCATGGAGTTTGAATTTGGTTTTGGGAGCTCTTCAAGCTCCTCCGTTTGAACCTATGCATTCATTGGACATTAAATTACTTTCTTGGAAAGTTTTGTTCCTTTTGGCCATCTCTTCTGCTAGAAGAGTTTCTGAATTATCTGCTCTTTCGTGTGAGTCTCCTTTTCTGATTTTTCATCAGGATAAGGCGGTGTTGCGAACTTCTTTTGAATTTTTACCTAAAGTTGTGAATTCCAACAACATTAGTAGAGAAATTGTGGTTCCTTCATTATGTCCTAATCCTAAGAATTCTAAGGAGAAATCATTGCATTCTTTGGATGTTGTTAGAGCTTTGAAATATTATGTTGAAGCTACGAAATCTTTCCGTAAGACTTCTAGTCTATTTGTTATCTTTTCCGGTTCTAGAAAGGCCAGAAAGCTTCTGCCATTTCTTTGGCATCTTGGTTGAAATCTTTAATTCATCTTGCCTATGTTGAGTCGGGTAAAATTCCGCCTCAAAGAATTACAGCTCATTCTACTAGGTCAGTTTTCTACTTCCTGGGCGTTTAGGAATGAAGCTTCGGTTGACCCAGATCTGCAAAGCAGCAACTTGGTCCTCTTTGCATACTTTTACTAAATTCTACCATTTTGATGTATTTTCTTCTTCTGAAGCAGTTTTTGGTAGAAAAGTTCTTCAGGCAGCGGTTTCAGTTTGAATCTTCTGCTTATGTTTTTTGTTAAACTTTTATAATGGGTGTGGATTATTTTCAGCAGGAATTGGCTGTCTTTATTTTATCCCTCCCTCTCTAGTGACTCTTGTGTGGAAAGATCCACATCTTGGGTAGTCATTATCCCATACGTCACTAGCTCATGGACTCTTGTTAATTACATGAAAGAAAACATAATTTATGTAAGAACTTACCTGATAAATTCATTTCTTTCATATTAACAAGAGTCCATGAGGCCCACCCTTTTTTGTGGTGGTTATGATTTTTTTGTATAAAGCACAATTATTCCAAGTCCTTATTTTATAATGCTTCGCACTTTTTTTCTTATCACCCCACTTCTTGGCTATTCGTTAAACTGATTTGTGGGTGTGGTGAGGGGTGTATTTATAGGCATTTTAAGGTTTGGGAAACTTTGCCCCTCCTGGTAGGAATGTATATCCCATACGTCACTAGCTCATGGACTCTTGTTAATATGAAAGAAATGAATTTATCAGGTAAGTTCTTACATAAATTATGTTTTTTCAGACCTTTTTTTGGTTCCCTTTTATGACTGCAATTCCAGGACGATCCGGATAATATTCATTTGGACACCACTATGACTATTACTATTACCCTACATTACTTCCATTTTTTGCAGCCATATAGTGAACCATTTAGTGAACCATTTAGTGAACCATATATCCCCCCTTTTGTTCATATCCACTTAGTCCACCTTGTGACACTCAGGATATAATTTACTTTATCTAATTATTTAGATATCTAATATCAGGGGCTAGTGGTTTTATTGACATCATTTTTTCAGCTTTATTATTTCTTATTGCTTTTATTTACTAAGGCCTAGATTTGGAGTTTGGCGGTAGCCGTGAAAACCAGCGTTAGAGGCTCCTAACGCTGGTTTTAGGCTACCGCCGGTATTTGGAGTCATTCAAAAAAGGGTCTAACGCTCACTTTTCAGCCGCGACTTTTCCATACCGCAGATCCCCTTACGTCAATTGCGTATCCCTATCTTTTCAATGGGATCTTTCTAACTCCGGGTATTTAGAGCCGTGGCTGAAGTGAGCGTTAGAAATCTAACGACAAAACTCCAGCCGCAGAAAAAAGTCAGTAGTTAAGAGCTTTCTGGGCTAACGCCGTTCATAAAGCTCTTGACTACTGTACTCTAAAGTACACTAACACCCATAAACTACCTATGTACCCCTAAACCGAGCCCCCCCCCACAGCGCCGCCACACGATTAAAATTTTTTAACCCCTAATCTGCCGACCGCCACCTACGTTATACTTATGTAACCCTAATCTGCTGCCCCTAACACCGCCGACCCCTATATTATATTTATTAACCCCTAACCTGCCCCCCCACAAACGTCGCAGCCAGCTACCTACAATAATTAACCCCTAATCTGCCGACCGCAAAGAGCCGCCACCTACATTATAGCTATGTACCCCTAATCTGCTGCCCCTAACACTGCCGACCCCTATATTATATTTATTAACCCCTAATCTGCCCCCCTCACGTCGCCTCACCTGCCTACACCTTGTTAACCCCTAATCTGCCGAGCGGACCGCACCGCTACTATAATAAAGTTATTAACCCTAATCCGCCTCACTAACCCTATAATAAATAGTATTAACCCCTTATCTGCCCTCCCTAACATCGCCGACACCTAACTTCAATTATTAACCCCTAATCTGCCGACTGGAGCTCACCGCTATTCTAATAAATGTATTAACCCCTAAAGCTAAGTCTAACCCTAACACTAACACCCCCCTAAATTAAATATAATTTTAATCTAACAAAATTAATTAACTCTTATTAAATAAATTATTCCTATTTAAAGCTAAATACTTACCTGTAAAATAAATCCTAATATTGCTACAATATAAATTATATTTATATTATAGCTATTTTAGGATTAATATTTATTTTACAGGTAACTTTGTATTTATTTTAACCAGGTACAATAGCTATTAAATAGTTAAGAACTATTTAATAGCTAAAATAGTTAAAATAATTACAAATTTACCTGTAAAATAAATCCTAACCTAAGTTACAATTAAACCTAACACTACACTATCAATAAATTAATTAAATAAAATACCTATAATTATCTACAATTAAACCTAACACTACACTATCAATAAATAAATTAAATACAATTCCTACAAATAAATACAATGAAATAAACTAACTAAAGTACAAAAAATAAAAAAGAACTGTTACAAAAAATAAAAAAATATTTACAAACATTAGAAATATATTACAACAATTTTAAACTAATTACACCTACTCTAAGCCCTTTTAATAAAATAACAAAGCCCCCCCAAATAAAAAAATGCCCTACCCTATTCTAAATTACTAAAGTTCAAAGCTCTTTTACCTTACCAGCCCTGAACAGGGCCCTTTGCGGGCATGCCCCAAGAAGTTCAGCTCTTTTGCCTGTAAAAAAAAACATACAATACCCCCCCCCCAACATTACAACCCACCACCCACATACCCCTAATCTAACCCAAACCCCCCTTAAATAAACCTAACACTAAGCCCCTGAAGATCTCCCTACCTTGAGTCGTCTTCACCCAGCCGAGCCAAATTCTTCATCCAAGCGGAGCAAGAAGAGGTCCTCCATCCGGTAGAAGTCTTCATCCAAGCGGGGCAGAAGAGGTCTTCCATCCGATTGAAGTCTTCATCCAAGCGGAATCTTCTATCGTCATCCATCCGGAGCGGAGCGGCAGCATCCTGAAGACCTCCGACGCGGAACATCCATCCTGGCCGACGACTGAACGACGAATGACGGTTCCTTTAAATGACGTCATCCAAGATGGCGTCCCTCGAATTCCGATTGGCTGATAGGATTCTATCAGCCAATCGGAATTAAGGTAGGAATATTCTGATCGGCTGATGGAATCAGCCAATCAGAATCAAGTTCAATCCATCTTGGATGACGTCATTTAAAGGAACCGTCATTCGTCGTTCAGTCGTCGGCCAGGATGGATGTTCCGCGTCGGAGGTCTTCAGGATGCTGCCGCTCCGCTCCGGATGGATGACGATAGAAGATTCCGCTTGGATGAAGACTTCAATCGGATGGAAGACCTCTTCTGCCCCACTTGGATGAAGACTTCTACCGGATGGAGGACCTCTTCTTGCTCCGCTTGGATGAAGAATTTGGCTCGGCTGGGTGAAGACGGCTCAAGGTAGGGAGATCTTCAGGGGCTTAGTGTTAGGTTTATTTAAGGGGGGTTTGGGTTAGACTAGGGGTATGTGGGTGGTGGGTTGTAATGTTGGGGGGGGGGGTATTGTATGTTTTTTTTACAGGCAAAAGAGCTGAACTTCTTGGGGCATGCCCCGCAAAGGGCCCTGTTCAGGGCTGGTAAGGTAAAAGAGCTTTGAACTTTAGTAATTTATAATAGGGTAGGGCATTTTTTTATTTTGGGGGGACTTTGTTATTTTATTAGGGGGCTTAGAGTAGGTGTAATTAGTTTAAAATTGTTGTAATATTTTTCTTATGTTTGTAAATATTTTTTTATTTTTTGTAACTTAGTTCTTTTTTATTTTTTGTACTTTAGTTAGTTTATTTCATTGTATTTATTTGTAGGAATTGTATTTAATTTATTTATTGATAGTGTAGTGTTAGGTTTAATTGTAGATAATTATAGGTATTTTATTTAATTTATTTATTGATAGTGTAGTGTTAGGTTTAATTGTAACTTAGGTTAGGATTTATTTTACAGGTAAATTTGTAATTATTTTAACTATTTTAGCTATTAAATAGTTCTTAACTATTTAATAGCTATTGTACCTGGTTAAAATAAATACAAAGTTACCTGTAAAATAAATATTAATCCTAAAATAGCTATAATATCATTATAAATTATATTGTAGCTATATTAGGATTTATTTTACAGGTAAGTATTTAGCTTTAAATAGGAATAATTTATTTAAGAAGAGTTAATTAATTTCGTTAGATTAAAATTATATTTAATTTAGGGGGGGTGTTAGTGTTAGGGTTAGACTTAGCTTTAGGGGTTAATACATTTATTAGAGTAGCGGTGAGCTCCAGTCGGCAGATTAGGGGTTAATAATTGAAGTTAGGTGTCGGCGATGTTAGGGAGGGCAGATTAGGGGTTAATACTATTTATTATAGGGTTAGTGAGGCGGATTAGGGGTTAATAACTTTAGAATAATAGCGGTGCGGTCCGCTCGGCAGATTAGGGGTTAATAAGTGTAGGCAGGTGGAGGCGACGTTGTGTGGGGCAGATTAGGGGTTAATAAATATAATATAGGGGTCGGCGGTGTTAGGGGCAGCAGATTAGGGGTACATAGGGATAATGTAAGTAGCGGCGGTTTACGGAGCGGCAGATTAGGGGTTAAAAACAATATACAGGGGTCAGCGATAGCGGGGGGCGGCAGGATAGGGGTTAATAAGTGTAAGGTTAGGGGTGTTTAGACTCGGGGGTACATGTTAGAGTGTTAGGTGCAGACGTAGGAAGTGTTTCCCCATAGGAAACAATGGGGCTGCGTTAGGAGCTGAACGCGGCTTTTTTGCAGGTGTTAGTTTTTTTTTCAGCTCAAACAGCCCCATTGTTTCCTATGGGGGAATCGTGCACGAGCACGTTTTTGAGGCTGGCCGCGTCCGTAAGCAACTCTGGTATCGAGAGTTGAAGTTGCGTTAAATATGCTCTACGCTCCTTTTTTGGAGCCTAACGCAGCCCTTCTGTGGACTCTCAATACCAGAGTTATTTTAAAGGTGCGGCCAGAAAAAAGCCAGCGTTAGCTACGCGGGTCGTTACCGACAAAACTCTAAATCTAGCCGTAAGTTACCCCAATCCTATATAGAGTTTATTTATTTATTTATTTTCACATTTTTTACATTCTTCTTAAGCTTATTATTCCTTTTCCTCTTTTTTAGTATATCTAGTTTATTATTGTTTTCATTATTATGCTACGAGTTATTAGGAGCCAGTGCTCTTATTAGCTTATGTCCCATTTACCTAAGTAGGTTATATATATATTAGAATCATTTTGATTCTTATTTTCTCTTCTCCTTAGAAGTAGTAGTTCATCACAGCATTGGACATTTAGCTTAGCACACATGATATGACATACAGACTGATGCAGTATTCTGGGTTCTATAGTTATAAGTTTAACCTTGGCTATAGACACCATATTTACTATTCGACCCTGTTACACCATGCATCTAGTTGCTTTTCAAATTGGGTTTAAGGTATCCGCTTTACTATGTATAGATATTGATTGAGCTGGATACAGATATCCCCTAATCTTTGGTATTTTTTTGTCTATTTGTAAGCAACTATCAGTCATAATTTGTGTCATTTTAGAATGTAAAGTTTTTTTCTATTGTTCAACTGTTCCATTTGTTTACTATGTTAATATTATTTATTCTTTTAATTGTTATTCTTGTTATTTTTTTTACACAGTTGAGTTGTTCACAGTGAAATTTGTATTAAGATGTGACCCCTCTGAACAGCAGTGAATTATTACATAATATCACTCTTTATCTAAATATATGTCTAATTGAAGACGATTTTTACTGCTGCCCGGTAGCGCCACATCTATTGGCCATTTTTCAAGCCACCCTAGGATTGGTGGTTTTAAGGTTTAAAAAGCTGTCTTGGCCTAATTCTAATCAGCCTCCGAAGAAGCGCATCCACGCATGCGCGAAACGCGTCAGGCGTTCTTTACTGTGACCCTATGTACTTTGACTTGTTTGGACCATTATAATAAAACAAGTTTTTCCAGCATTTACTACCGAGTCAGCAGACCTCCTTTCTTTGAAATTGTACTTCTAGAGCGGTGGGATATACCGCACACTGATCTGCTGTCCTCTTTGCCGAACTCACTTTGACTTCCAGGTTTGTTCCTCCACACTACCCACAGTGCACCTAGCGACGTCACGGGTTGTGCATGAGAAGTACCACTTTACCAGAGCCGGATCTCCAAGCACGCCAAGAAGGACTCACACGCTGCACCCCCACGGAAGGGTTTCAACACCAGTCCGAGGAGAAGTACAGCAGTGCGCCCAGGCACCCCACCAAGACTAGTGGAGGGTAAGAGTTCACGGACATTTCTACAGTGACTATATACGTTACATAGACTCTGCACTTTTACACCCGTGACATCTAGGAAGCGGTATGAACTGCTACTTGATGTGATTGAAACCGCAAACCTGGAATAGCCGTTAGTGATTGATTTGAACTTTATTTTGACCGTTCAGTTCCTCACAGCACGGACCTTATTGGGACTGTATTCCCTTGAGTTATTTGGGTGATACATATACACTGCTATAACACCCTCTGGGAATTATTCTCTGAACACTTTTTTTGCTCTTTGAAACTATTTCATTTCCTAGAAGTCAAGGTTGTTAAATTATAAAAGTCAAATTAAATATGCATAAATCTGCTGGCAGAGTATTGTCTAACGGACTGTAATACCACTGTCATATTCTCTCTTTTTAAAGTATTAGTGAATCTACACAAAAGTTGTTGGGTTTTTTTTCCCTAAAAGAGGACATTTTAAAATGTATTACAATGCAACTTTTTTAACAACACATGTTCTTGTATAAAAAAAAAATGTTTTCTTCTTGTGAAGTTTGCTTCTGTCCACTAATACAGGTAGTTTGTACTTATTAGCTAATGGACAATACAAAAAGGTTTAAAAATAGAATGCTTGAACATTTTATTATTGCAATGTTGCTCACATATAATATAACAATGTGTTTAACCCACACAAAGAGGTTAACACCATAGTCAGTGTCAGCTCCAGAGGAGGAATTGATTACTGGGAGCTAGCTGAGCACATTTGAAAAGCCAATGACAAATGTGCATGTGTGTAGCCACCAATAACCAGCTAGCTCTCAGTAGTGCACTGCTGTTCCTACCTAGGTATGCATTTCAACAGAAGATACCTATGGTAATAATATCAACTTTATAATATAATTAAATTGAAGTTTCTTAAAAATCTGAACAATGAAAGTTTAATTTTGATGTTCATGTCCATTTTAGACCCAGTTGGAATTCCTATATGTTTCAAAATCAAATTCAAAATTATTATTATTTCTTTCATGTAATTAGCAAGAGTCCATGAGCTAGTGACGTATGGGATATACATTCCTACCAGGAGGGGCAAAGTTTCCCAAACCTCAAAATGCCTATAAATACACCCCTCACCACACCCACAATTCAGTTTTACAAACTTTGCCTCCGATGGAGGTGGTGAAGTAAGTTTGTGCTAGATTCTACGTTGATATGCGCTCCGCAGCAAGTTGGAGCCCGGTTTTTCCTCTCAGCGTGCAGTGAATGTCAGAGGGATGTGAGGAGAGTATTGCCTATTTGAATGCAGTGATCTCCTTCTAAGGGGTCTATTTCATAGGTTCTCTGTTATCGGTCGTAGAGATTCATCTCTTACCCTCCCTTTTCAGATCGACGATATACTCTTATATATACCATTACCTCTGCTGATTCTCGTTTCAGTACTGGTTTGGCTATCTGCTATATGTAGATGAGTGTCCTGGGGTAAGTAAGTCTTATTTTCTGTGACACTCCAAGCTATGGTTGGGCACTTTGTTTATAAAGTTCTAAATATATGTATTCAAACATTTATTTGCCTTGACTCAGAATGTTCAACTTTCCTTATTTTCAGACAGTCAGTTTCATATTTGGGATAATGCATTTTGATTTGACCATTTTTTCTTACCTTAAAATTTGACTTTTTCCCTGTGGGCTGTTAGGCTCGCGGGGGCTGAAAATGCTTCATTTTATTGCGTCATTCTTGGCGCGGACTTTTTTGGCGCAAAAATTCTATTTCCGTTTCCGGCGTCATACGTGTCGCCGGAAGTTGCGTCATTCTTTGACGTTATTTCGCGCCAAAAATGTCGGCGTTCCGGATGTGGCGTCATTTTTGGCGCCAAAAAGCATTTAGGCGCCAAATAATGTGGGCGTCTTATTTGGCGCGAAAAAATATGGGCGTCACTTTTGTCTCCACATTATTTAAGTCTCATTTTTTATTGCTTCTGGTTGCTAGAAGCTTGTTCTTTGGCATTCTTTCCCATTCCTGAAACTGTCATTTAAGGAATTTGATCAATTTTGCTTTTTATGTTGTTTTTTCTCTTACATATTGCAAGATGTCTCACGTTGCATCTGAGCCAGAAGATACTACAGGAAAATCGCTGTCAAGTGCTGAATCTACCAAAGCTAAGTGTATCTGCTGTAAACTTTTGGTAGCTATTTCTCCAGCTGTTGTTTGTATTGATTGTCATGACAAACTTGTTAAAGCAGATAATATTTCCTTTAGTAAAGTACCATTGCCTGTTGCAGTTCCCTCAACATCTAAGGTGCAGAATGTTCCTGATAATATAAGAGATTTTGTTTCTGAATCCATAAAGAAGGCTATGTCTGTTATTTCTCCTTCTAGTAAACGTAAAAAATCTTTTAAAACTTCTCTCCCTACAGATGAATTTTTAAATGAACATCATCATTCTGATTCTGATGACTCCTCTGGTTCAGAGGATTCTGTCTCTGAGGTTGATGCTGATAAATCTTCATATTTATTTAAAATGGAATTTATTCGTTCTTTACTTAAAGAAGTTCTAATTGCTTTAGAAATAGAGGATTCTGGTCCTCTTGATACTAATTCTAAACGTTTAGATAAGGTATTTAAAGCTCCTGTGGTTATTCCAGAAGTTTTTCCTGTTCCTAATGCTATTTCTGCAGTAATTTCCAAAGAATGGGATAATTTGGGTAATTCATTTACTCCTTCTAAACGTTTTAAGCAATTATATCCTGTGCCGTCTGACAGATTAGAATTTTGGGACAAGATCCCTAAAGTTGATGGGGCTATTTCTACCCTTGCTAAACGTACTACTATTCCTACGTCAGATGGTACTTCGTTTAAGGATCCTCTAGATAGGAAAATTGAGTCCTTTCTAAGAAAAGCTTATCTGTGTTCAGGTAATCTTCTTAGACCTGCTATATCTTTGGCTGATGTTGCTGCAGCTTCAACTTTTTGGTTGGAAACTTTAGCGCAACAAGTAACACATCGTGATTCTCATGATATTATTATTCTTCTTCAGCATGCTAATAATTTTATCTGTGATGCCATTTTTGATATTATCAGAGTTGATGTCAGGTTTATGTCTCTAGCTATTTTAGCTAGAAGAGCTTTATGGCTTAAAACTTGGAATGCTGATATGGCTTCTAAATCAACTTTACTTTCCATTTCTTTCCAGGGTAACAAATTATTTGGTTCTCAGTTGGATTCCATTATTTCAACTGTTACTGGTGGGAAAGGAACTTTTTTACCACAGGATAAAAAATCTAAAGGTAAAAACAGGGCTAATAATCGTTTTCGTTCCTTTCGTTTCAACAAAGAACAAAAGCCTGATCCTTCATCCTCAGGAGCAGTTTCAGTTTGGAGACCATCTCCAGTCTGGAATAAATCCAAGCCAGCTAGAAAGGCAAAGCCTGCTTCTAAGTCCACATGAAGGTGCGGCCCTCATTCCAGCTCAGCTGGTAGGGGGCAGGTTACGTTTTTTCAAGGAAATTTGGATCAATTCTGTTCACAATCTTTGGATTCAGAGCATTGTTTCAGAAGGGTACAGAATTGGTTTCAAGTTGAGACCTCCTGCAAAGAGATTTTTTCTTTCCCGTGTCCCAGTAAATCCAGTAAAAGCTCAAGCATTTCTGAAATGTGTTTCAGATCTAGAGTTGACTGGAGTAATTATGCCAGTTCCAGTTCCGGAACAGGGGATGGGGTTTTATTCAAATCTCTTCATTGTACCAAAGAAGGAGAATTCTTTCAGACCAGTTCTGGATCTAAAAATATTGAATCGTTATGTAAGGATACCAACGTTCAAGATGGTAACTGTAAGGACTATCTTACCTTTTGTTCAGCAAGGGAATTATATGTCCACGATAGATTTACAGGATGCATATCTGCATATTCCGATTCATCCAGATCATTATCAGTTCCTGAGATTCTCGTTTCTGGACAAGCATTACCAATTTGTGGCTCTGCCGTTTGGCCTAGCTACAGCTCCAAGAATTTTTACAAAGGTTCTCGGTGCCCTGCTGTCTGTAATCAGAGAACAGGGTATTGTGGTATTTCCTTATTTGGACGATATCTTGGTACTTGCTCAGTCTTTACATTTAGTAGAATCTCATACGAATCAACTTGTGTTGTTTCTTCAAGATCATGGTTGGAGGATCAATTTACCAAAAAGTTCTTTGATTCCTCAGACAAGGGTAACCTTTCTGGGTTTCCAGATGGATTCAGTGTCCATGACTCTGTCTTTAACAGACAAGAGACGTCTAAAGTTGATTACAGCTTGTCGAAACCTTCAGTCACAATCATTCCCTTCGGTAGCCTTATGCATGGAAATTCTAGGTCTTATGACTGCTGCATCGGACGCGATCCCCTTTGCTCGTTTTCACATGCGACCTCTTCAGCTCTGTATGCTGAAGCAATGGTGCAAGGATTACACGAAGATATCTCAATTAATATCTTTAAAACCGATTGTTCGACACTCTCTAACATGGTGGACAGATCACCATCGTTTAATTCAGGGGGCTTCTTTTGTGCTTCCGACCTGGACTGTAATTTCAACAGATGCAAGTCTCACAGGTTGGGGAGCTGTGTGGGGATCTCTGACGGCACAAGGAGTTTGGGAATCTCAGGAGGTGAGATTACCGATCAATATTTTGGAACTCCGTGCAATTTTCAGAGCTCTTCAGTTTTGGCCTCTTCTGAAGAGAGAATCGTTCATTTGTTTTCAGACAGACAATGTCACAACTGTGGCATACATCAATCATCAAGGAGGGACTCACAGTCCTCTGGCTATGAAAGAAGTATCTCGAATTTTGGTTTGGGCGGAATCCAGCTCCTGTCTAATCTCTGCGGTTCATATCCCAGGTGTAGACAATTGGGAAGCGGATTATCTCAGTCGCCAAACGTTGCATCCGGGCGAATGGTCTCTTCACCCAGAGGTATTTCTTCAGATTGTTCAAATGTGGGGGCTCCCAGAGATAGATCTGATGGCCTCTCATCTAAACAAGAAACTTCCCAGGTATCTGTCCAGATCCCGGGATCCTCAGGCGGAGGCAGTGGATGCATTATCACTTCCTTGGAAGTATCATCCTGCCTATATCTTTCCGCCTCTAGTTCTTCTTCCAAGAGTAATCTCCAAGATTCTGAGGGAATGCTCGTTTGTTCTGCTAATAGCTCCGGCATGGCCTCACAGGTTTTGGTATGCGGATCTTGTCCGGATGGCATCTTGCCAGCCATGGACTCTTCCGTTAAGACCAGACCTTCTGTCACAAGGTCCTTTTTTCCATCCGGATCTGAAATCCTTAAATTTAAAGGTATGGAGATTGAACGCTTGATTCTTGGTCATAGAGGTTTCTCTGACTCCGTGATTAATACTATGTTACAGGCTCGTAAATCTGTATCTAGAGAGATATATTATAGAGTCTGGAAGACTTATATTTCATGGTGTCTTTCTCATCATTTTTCTTGGCATTCTTTTAGAATACCGAGAATTTTACAATTTCTTCAGGATGGTTTGGATAAGGGTTTGTCCGCAAGTTCTTTGAAAGGACAAATCTCTGCTCTTTCTGTTCTTTTTCACAGAAAGATTGCTATTCTTCCTGATATTCATTGTTTTGTACAAGCTTTGGTTCGTATAAAACCTGTCATTAAGTCAATTTCTCCTCCATGGAGTTTGAATTTGGTTTTGGGAGCTCTTCAAGCTCCTCCGTTTGAACCTATGCATTCATTGGACATTAAATTACTTTCTTGGAAAGTTTTGTTCCTTTTGGCCATCTCTTCTGCTAGAAGAGTTTCTGAATTATCTGCTCTTTCGTGTGAGTCTCCTTTTCTGATTTTTCATCAGGATAAGGCGGTGTTGCGAACTTCTTTTGAATTTTTACCTAAAGTTGTGAATTCCAACAACATTAGTAGAGAAATTGTGGTTCCTTCATTATGTCCTAATCCTAAGAATTCTAAGGAGAAATCATTGCATTCTTTGGATGTTGTTAGAGCTTTGAAATATTATGTTGAAGCTACGAAATCTTTCCGTAAGACTTCTAGTCTATTTGTTATCTTTTCCGGTTCTAGGAAAGGCCAGAAAGCTTCTGCCATTTCTTTGGCATCTTGGTTGAAATCTTTAATTCATCTTGCCTATGTTGAGTCGGGTAAAATTCCGCCTCAAAGAATTACAGCTCATTCTACTAGGTCAGTTTCTACTTCCTGGGCGTTTAGGAATGAAGCTTCGGTTGACCAGATCTGCAAAGCAGCAACTTGGTCCTCTTTGCATACTTTTACTAAATTCTACCATTTTGATGTATTTTCTTCTTCTGAAGCAGTTTTTGGTAGAAAAGTTCTTCAGGCAGCGGTTTCAGTTTGAATCTTCTGCTTATGTTTTTTGTTAAACTTTTATTTGGGTGTGGATTATTTTCAGCAGGAATTGGCTGTCTTTATTTTATCCCTCCCTCTCTAGTGACTCTTGTGTGGAAAGATCCACATCTTGGGTAGTCATTATCCCATACGTCACTAGCTCATGGACTCTTGTTAATTACATGAAAGAAAACATAATTTATGTAAGAACTTACCTGATAAATTCATTTCTTTCATATTAACAAGAGTCCATGAGGCCCACCCTTTTTTGTGGTGGTTATGATTTTTTTGTATAAAGCACAATTATTCCAATTCCTTATTTTATATGCTTCGCACTTTTTTTCTTATCACCCCACTTCTTGGCTATTCGTTAAACTGATTTGTGGGTGTGGTGAGGGGTGTATTTATAGGCATTTTAAGGTTTGGGAAACTTTGCCCCTCCTGGTAGGAATGTATATCCCATACGTCACTAGCTCATGGACTCTTGTTAATATGAAAGAAATGAATTTATCAGGTAAGTTCTTACATAAATTATGTTTTTTCAGACCTTTTTTTGGTTCCCTTTTATGACTGCAATTCCAGGACGATCCGGATAATATTCATTTGGACACCACTATGACTATTACTATTACCCTACATTACTTCCATTTTTTGCAGCCATATAGTGAACCATTTAGTGAACCATTTAGTGAACCATATATCCCCCCTTTTGTTCATATCCACTTAGTCCACCTTGTGACACTCAGGATATAATTTACTTTATCTAATTATTTAGATATCTAATATCAGGGGCTAGTGGTTTTATTGACATCATTTTTCAGCTTTATTATTTCTTATTGCTTTTATTTACTAAGGCCTAGATTTGGAGTTTGGCGGTAGCCGTGAAAACCAGCGTTAGAGGCTCCTAACGCTGGTTTTAGGCTACCGCCGGTATTTGGAGTCATTCAAAAAAGGGTCTAACGCTCACTTTTCAGCCGCGACTTTTCCATACCGCAGATCCCCTTACGTCAATTGCGTATCCTATCTTTTCAATGGGATCTTTCTAACTCCGGTATTTAGAGCCGTGGCTGAAGTGAGCGTTAGAAATCTAACGACAAAACTCCAGCCGCAGAAAAAAGTCAGTAGTTAAGAGCTTTCTGGGCTAACGCCGGTTCATAAAGCTCTTGACTACTGTACTCTAAAGTACACTAACACCCATAAACTACCTATGTACCCCTAAACCGAGCCCCCCCCCACATCGCCGACACTCGATTAAATTTTTTTAACCCCTAATCTGCCGACCGCCACCTACGTTATACTTATGTAACCCTAATCTGCTGCCCCTAACACCGCCGACCCCTATATTATATTTATTAACCCCTAACCTGCCCCCCACAACGTCGCAGCCAGCTACCTACAATAATTAACCCCTAATCTGCCGACCGCAAAGAGCCGCCACCTACATTATAGCTATGTACCCCTAATCTGCTGCCCCTAACACTGCCGACCCCTATATTATATTTATTAACCCCTAATCTGCCCCCCTCAACGTCGCCTCCACCTGCCTACACTTGTTAACCCCTAATCTGCCGAGCGGACCGCACCGCTACTATAATAAAGTTATTAACCCCTAATCCGCCTCACTAACCCTATAATAAATAGTATTAACCCCTTATCTGCCCTCCCTAACATCGCCAACACCTAACTTCAATTATTAACCCCTAATCTGCCGACTGGAGCTCACCGCTATTCTAATAAATGTATTAACCCCTAAAGCTAAGTCTAACCCTAACACTAACACCCCCCTAAATTAAATATAATTTTAATCTAACAAAATTAATTAACTCTTATTAAATAAATTATTCCTATTTAAAGCTAAATACTTACCTGTAAAATAAATCCTAATATTGCTACAATATAAATTATATTTATATTATAGCTATTTTAGGATTAATATTTATTTTACAGGTAACTTTGTATTTATTTTAACCAGGTACAATAGCTATTAAATAGTTAAGAACTATTTAATAGCTAAAATAGTTAAAATAATTACAAATTTACCTGTAAAATAAATCCTAACCTAAGTTACAATTAAACCTAACACTACACTATCAATAAATTAATTAAATAAAATACCTATAATTATCTACAATTAAACCTAACACTACACTATCAATAAATAAATTAAATACAATTCCTACAAATAAATACAATGAAATAAACTAACTAAAGTACAAAAAATAAAAAAGAACTGTTACAAAAAATAAAAAAATATTTACAAACATTAGAAATATATTACAACAATTTTAAACTAATTACACCTACTCTAAGCCCTTTAATAAAATAACAAAGCCCCCCCAAATAAAAAAATGCCCTACCCTATTCTAAATTACTAAAGTTCAAAGCTCTTTTACCTTACCAGCCCTGAACAGGGCCCTTTGCGGGGCATGCCCCAAGAAGTTCAGCTCTTTTGCCTGTAAAAAAAAACATACAATACCCCCCCCCAACATTACAACCCACCACCCACATACCCCTAATCTAACCCAAACCCCCCTTAAATAAACCTAACACTAAGCCCCTGAAGATCTCCCTACCTTGAGTCGTCTTCACCCAGCCGAGCCAAATTCTTCATCCAAGCGGAGCAAGAAGAGGTCCTCCATCCGGTAGAAGTCTTCATCCAAGCGGGGCAGAAGAGGTCTTCCATCCGATTGAAGTCTTCATCCAAGCGGAATCTTCTATCGTCATCCATCCGGAGCGGAGCGGCAGCATCCTGAAGACCTCCGACGCGGAACATCCATCCTGGCCGACGACTGAACGACGAATGACGGTTCCTTTAAATGACGTCATCCAAGATGGCGTCCCTCGAATTCCGATTGGCTGATAGAATCCTATCAGCCAATCGGAATTAAGGTAGGAATATTCTGATCGGCTGATGGAATCAGCCAATCAGAATCAAGTTCAATCCATCTTGGATGACGTCATTTAAAGGAACCGTCATTCGTCGTTCAGTCGTCGGCCAGGATGGATGTTCCGCGTCGGAGGTCTTCAGGATGCTGCCGCTCCGCTCCGGATGGATGACGATAGAAGATTCCGCTTGGATGAAGACTTCAATCGGATGGAAGACCTCTTCTGCCCCACTTGGATGAAGACTTCTACCGGATGGAGGACCTCTTCTTGCTCCGCTTGGATGAAGAATTTGGCTCGGCTGGGTGAAGACGGCTCAAGGTAGGGAGATCTTCAGGGGCTTAGTGTTAGGTTTATTTAAGGGGGGTTTGGGTTAGACTAGGGGTATGTGGGTGGTGGGTTGTAATGTTGGGGGGGGGGGTATTGTATTTTTTTTTTACAGGCAAAAGAGCTGAACTTCTTGGGGCATGCCCCGCAAAGGGCCCTGTTCAGGGCTGGTAAGGTAAAAGAGCTTTGAACTTTAGTAATTTATAATAGGGTAGGGCATTTTTTTATTTTGGGGGACTTTGTTATTTTATTAGGGGGCTTAGAGTAGGTGTAATTAGTTTAAAATTGTTGTAATATTTTTCTTATGTTTGTAAATATTTTTTTATTTTTTGTAACTTAGTTCTTTTTTATTTTTTGTACTTTAGTTAGTTTATTTCATTGTATTTATTTGTAGGAATTGTATTTAATTTATTTATTGATAGTGTAGTGTTAGGTTTAATTGTAGATAATTATAGGTATTTTATTTAATTAATTTATTGATAGTGTAGTGTTAGGTTTAATTGTAACTTAGGTTAGGATTTATTTTACAGGTAAATTTGTAATTATTTTAACTATTTTAGCTATTAAATAGTTCTTAACTATTTAATAGCTATTGTACCTGGTTAAAATAAATACAAAGTTACCTGTAAAATAAATATTAATCCTAAAATAGCTATAATATCATTATAAATTATATTGTAGCTATATTAGGATTTATTTTACAGGTAAGTATTTAGCTTTAAATAGGAATAATTTATTTAAGAAGAGTTAATTAATTTCGTTAGATTAAAATTATATTTAATTTAGGGGGGTGTTAGTGTTAGGGTTAGACTTAGCTTTAGGGGTTAATACATTTATTAGAGTAGCGGTGAGCTCCAGTCGGCAGATTAGGGGTTAATAATTGAAGTTAGGTGTCGGCGATGTTAGGGAGGGCAGATTAGGGGTTAATACTATTTATTATAGGGTTAGTGAGGCGGATTAGGGGTTAATAACTTTAGAATAATAGCGGTGCGGTCCGCTCGGCAGATTAGGGGTTAATAAGTGTAGGCAGGTGGAGGCGACGTTGTGTGGGGCAGATTAGGGGTTAATAAATATAATATAGGGGTCGGCGGTGTTAGGGGCAGCAGATTAGGGGTACATAGGGATAATGTAAGTAGCGGCGGTTTACGGAGCGGCAGATTAGGGGTTAAAAACAATATACAGGGGTCAGCGATAGCGGGGGCGGCAGGATAGGGGTTAATAAGTGTAAGGTTAGGGGTGTTTAGACTCGGGGTACATGTTAGAGTGTTAGGTGCAGACGTAGGAAGTGTTTCCCCATAGGAAACAATGGGGCTGCGTTAGGAGCTGAACGCGGCTTTTTTGCAGGTGTTAGTTTTTTTTTCAGCTCAAACAGCCCCATTGTTTCCTATGGGGGAATCGTGCACGAGCACGTTTTTGAGGCTGGCCGCGTCCGTAAGCAACTCTGGTATCGAGAGTTGAAGTTGCGTTAAATATGCTCTACGCTCCTTTTTTGGAGCCTAACGCAGCCCTTCTGTGGACTCTCAATACCAGAGTTATTTTAAAGGTGCGGCCAGAAAAAAGCCAGCGTTAGCTACGCGGGTCGTTACCGACAAAACTCTAAATCTAGCCGTAAGTTACCCCAATCCTATATAGAGTTTATTTATTTATTTATTTTCACATTTTTTACATTCTTCTTAAGCTTATTATTCCTTTTCCTCTTTTTTAGTATATCTAGTTTATTATTGTTTTCATTATTATGCTACGAGTTATTAGGAGCCAGTGCTCTTATTAGCTTATGTCCATTTACCTAAGTAGGTTATATATATATTAGAATCATTTTGATTCTTATTTTCTCTTCTCCTTAGAAGTAGTAGTTCATCACAGCATTGGACATTTAGCTTAGCACACATGATATGACATACAGACTGATGCAGTATTCTGGGTTCTATAGTTATAAGTTTAACCTTGGCTATAGACACCATATTTACTATTCGACCCTGTTACACCATGCATCTAGTTGCTTTTCAAATTGGGTTTAAGGTATCCGCTTTACTATGTATAGATATTGATTGAGCTGGATACAGATATCCCCTAATCTTTGGTATTTTTTTGTCTATTTGTAAGCAACTATCAGTCATAATTTGTGTCATTTTAGAATGTAAAGTTTTTTTCTATTGTTCAACTGTTCCATTTGTTTACTATGTTAATATTATTTATTCTTTTAATTGTTATTCTTGTTATTTTTTTACACAGTTGAGTTGTTCACAGTGAAATTTGTATTAAGATGTGACCCCTCTGAACAGCAGTGAATTATTACATAATATCACTCTTTATCTAAATATATGTCTAATTGAAGACGATTTTTACTGCTGCCCGGTAGCGCCACATCTATTGGCCATTTTTCAAGCCACCCTAGGATTGGTGGTTTTAAGGTTTAAAAAGCTGTCTTGGCCTAATTCTAATCAGCCTCCGAAGAAGCGCATCCACGCATGCGCGAAACGCGTCAGGCGTTCTTTACTGTGACCCTATGTACTTTGACTTGTTTGGACCATTATAATAAAACAAGTTTTTCCAGCATTTACTACCGAGTCAGCAGACCTCCTTTCTTTGAAATTGTACTTCTAGAGCGGTGGGATATACCGCACACTGATCTGCTGTCCTCTTTGCCGAACTCACTTTGACTTCCAGGTTTGTTCCTCCACACTACCCACAGTGCACCTAGCGACGTCACGGGTTGTGCATGAGAAGTACCACTTTACCAGAGCCGGATCTCCAAGCACGCCAAGAAGGACTCACACGCTGCACCCCCACGGAAGGGTTTCAACACCAGTCCGAGGAGAAGTACAGCAGTGCGCCCAGGCACCCCACCAAGACTAGTGGAGGGTAAGAGTTCACGGACATTTCTACAGTGACTATATACGTTACATAGACTCTGCACTTTTACACCCGTGACATCTAGGAAGCGGTATGAACTGCTACTTGATGTGATTGAAACCGCAAACCTGGAATAGCCGTTAGTGATTGATTTGAACTTTATTTTGACCGTTCAGTTCCTCACAGCACGGACCTTATTGGGACTGTATTCCCTTGAGTTATTTGGGTGATACATATACACTGCTATAACACCCTCTGGGAATTATTCTCTGAACACTTTTTTTGCTCTTTGAAACTATTCATTTCCTAGAAGTCAAGGTTGTTAAATTATAAAAGTCAAATTAAATATGCATAAATCTGCTGGCAGAGTATTGTCTAACGGACTGTAATACCACTGTCATATTCTCTCTTTTTAAAGTATTAGTGAATCTACACAAAAGTTGTTGGGTTTTTTTCCCTAAAAGAGGACATTTTAAAATGTATTACAATGCAACTTTTTTAACAACACATGTTCTTGTATAAAAAAAAAATGTTTTCTTCTTGTGAAGTTTGCTTCTGTCCACTAATACAGGTAGTTTGTACTTATTAGCTAATGGACAATACAAAAAGGTTTAAAAAATAGAATGCTTGAACATTTTATTATTGCAATGTTGCTCACATATAATATAACAATGTGTTTAACCCACACAAAGAGGTTAACACCATAGTCAGTGTCAGCTCCAGAGGAGGAATTGATTACTGGGAGCTAGCTGAGCACATTTGAAAAGCCAATGACAAATGTGCATGTGTGTAGCCACCAATAACCAGCTAGCTCTCAGTAGTGCACTGCTGTTCCTACCTAGGTATGCATTTCAACAGAAGATACCTATGGTAATAATATCAACTTTATAATATAATTAAATTGAAGTTTCTTAAAAATCTGAACAATGAAAGTTTAATTTTGATGTTCATGTCCATTTTAGACCCAGTTGGAATTCCTATATGTTTCAAAATCAAATTCAAAATTATTATTATTTCTTTCATGTAATTAGCAAGAGTCCATGAGCTAGTGACGTATGGGATATACATTCCTACCAGGAGGGGCAAAGTTTCCCAAACCTCAAAATGCCTATAAATACACCCCTCACCACACCCACAATTCAGTTTTACAAACTTTGCCTCCGATGGAGGTGGTGAAGTAAGTTTGTGCTAGATTCTACGTTGATATGCGCTCCGCAGCAAGTTGGAGCCCGGTTTTCCTCTCAGCGTGCAGTGAATGTCAGAGGGATGTGAGGAGAGTATTGCCTATTTGAATGCAGTGATCTCCTTCTAAGGGGTCTATTTCATAGGTTCTCTGTTATCGGTCGTAGAGATTCATCTCTTACCTCCCTTTTCAGATCGACGATATACTCTTATATATACCATTACCTCTGCTGATTCTCGTTTCAGTACTGGTTTGGCTATCTGCTATATGTAGATGAGTGTCCTGGGGTAAGTAAGTCTTATTTTCTGTGACACTCCAAGCTATGGTTGGGCACTTTGTTTATAAAGTTCTAAATATATGTATTCAAACATTTATTTGCCTTGACTCAGAATGTTCAACTTTCCTTATTTTCAGACAGTCAGTTTCATATTTGGGATAATGCATTTTGATTTGACCATTTTTTCTTACCTTAAAATTTGACTTTTTCCCTGTGGGCTGTTAGGCTCGCGGGGGCTGAAAATGCTTCATTTTATTGCGTCATTCTTGGCGCGGACTTTTTTGGCGCAAAAATTCTATTTCCGTTTCCGGCGTCATACGTGTCGCCGGAAGTTGCGTCATTCTTTGACGTTATTTCGCGCCAAAAATGTCGGCGTTCCGGATGTGGCGTCATTTTTGGCGCCAAAAAGCATTAGGCGCCAAATAATGTGGGCGTCTTATTTGGCGCGAAAAAATATGGGCGTCACTTTTGTCTCCACATTATTTAAGTCTCATTTTTTATTGCTTCTGGTTGCTAGAAGCTTGTTCTTTGGCATTCTTTCCCATTCCTGAAACTGTCATTTAAGGAATTTGATCAATTTTGCTTTTTATGTTGTTTTTTCTCTTACATATTGCAAGATGTCTCACGTTGCATCTGAGCCAGAAGATACTACAGGAAAATCGCTGTCAAGTGCTGAATCTACCAAAGCTAAGTGTATCTGCTGTAAACTTTTGGTAGCTATTTCTCCAGCTGTTGTTTGTATTGATTGTCATGACAAACTTGTTAAAGCAGATAATATTTCCTTTAGTAAAGTACCATTGCCTGTTGCAGTTCCCTCAACATCTAAGGTGCAGAATGTTCCTGATAATATAAGAGATTTTGTTTCTGAATCCATAAAGAAGGCTATGTCTGTTATTTCTCCTTCTAGTAAACGTAAAAAATCTTTTAAAACTTCTCTCCCTACAGATGAATTTTTAAATGAACATCATCATTCTGATTCTGATGACTCCTCTGGTTCAGAGGATTCTGTCTCTGAGGTTGATGCTGATAAATCTTCATATTTATTTAAAATGGAATTTATTCGTTCTTTACTTAAAGAAGTTCTAATTGCTTTAGAAATAGAGGATTCTGGTCCTCTTGATACTAATTCTAAACGTTTAGATAAGGTATTTAAAGCTCCTGTGGTTATTCCAGAAGTTTTTCCTGTTCCTAATGCTATTTCTGCAGTAATTTCCAAAGAATGGGATAATTTGGGTAATTCATTTACTCCTTCTAAACGTTTTAAGCAATTATATCCTGTGCCGTCTGACAGATTAGAATTTTGGGACAAGATCCCTAAAGTTGATGGGGCTATTTCTACCCTTGCTAAACGTACTACTATTCCTACGTCAGATGGTACTTCGTTTAAGGATCCTCTAGATAGGAAAATTGAGTCCTTTCTAAGAAAAGCTTATCTGTGTTCAGGTAATCTTCTTAGACCTGCTATATCTTTGGCTGATGTTGCTGCAGCTTCAACTTTTTGGTTGGAAACTTTAGCGCAACAAGTAACACATCGTGATTCTCATGATATTATTATTCTTCTTCAGCATGCTAATAATTTTATCTGTGATGCCATTTTTGATATTATCAGAGTTGATGTCAGGTTTATGTCTCTAGCTATTTTAGCTAGAAGAGCTTTATGGCTTAAAACTTGGAATGCTGATATGGCTTCTAAATCAACTTTACTTTCCATTTCTTTCCAGGGTAACAAATTATTTGGTTCTCAGTTGGATTCCATTATTTCAACTGTTACTGGTGGGAAAGGAACTTTTTTACCACAGGATAAAAAATCTAAAGGTAAAAACAGGGCTAATAATCGTTTTCGTTCCTTTCGTTTCAACAAAGAACAAAAGCCTGATCCTTCATCCTCAGGAGCAGTTTCAGTTTGGAGACCATCTCCAGTCTGGAATAAATCCAAGCCAGCTAGAAAGGCAAAGCCTGCTTCTAAGTCCACATGAAGGTGCGGCCCTCATTCCAGCTCAGCTGGTAGGGGGCAGGTTACGTTTTTTCAAGGAAATTTGGATCAATTCTGTTCACAATCTTTGGATTCAGAGCATTGTTTCAGAAGGGTACAGAATTGGTTTCAAGTTGAGACCTCCTGCAAAGAGATTTTTTCTTTCCCGTGTCCCAGTAAATCCAGTAAAAGCTCAAGCATTTCTGAAATGTGTTTCAGATCTAGAGTTGACTGGAGTAATTATGCCAGTTCCAGTTCCGGAACAGGGGATGGGGTTTTATTCAAATCTCTTCATTGTACCAAAGAAGGAGAATTCTTTCAGACCAGTTCTGGATCTAAAAATATTGAATCGTTATGTAAGGATACCAACGTTCAAGATGGTAACTGTAAGGACTATCTTACCTTTTGTTCAGCAAGGGAATTATATGTCCACGATAGATTTACAGGATGCATATCTGCATATTCCGATTCATCCAGATCATTATCAGTTCCTGAGATTCTCGTTTCTGGACAAGCATTACCAATTTGTGGCTCTGCCGTTTGGCCTAGCTACAGCTCCAAGAATTTTTACAAAGGTTCTCGGTGCCCTGCTGTCTGTAATCAGAGAACAGGGTATTGTGGTATTTCCTTATTTGGACGATATCTTGGTACTTGCTCAGTCTTTACATTTAGTAGAATCTCATACGAATCAACTTGTGTTGTTTCTTCAAGATCATGGTTGGAGGATCAATTTACCAAAAAGTTCTTTGATTCCTCAGACAAGGGTAACCTTTCTGGGTTTCCAGATGGATTCAGTGTCCATGACTCTGTCTTTAACAGACAAGAGACGTCTAAAGTTGATTACAGCTTGTCGAAACCTTCAGTCACAATCATTCCCTTCGGTAGCCTTATGCATGGAAATTCTAGGTCTTATGACTGCTGCATCGGACGCGATCCCCTTTGCTCGTTTTCACATGCGACCTCTTCAGCTCTGTATGCTGAAGCAATGGTGCAAGGATTACACGAAGATATCTCAATTAATATCTTTAAAACCGATTGTTCGACACTCTCTAACATGGTGGACAGATCACCATCGTTTAATTCAGGGGGCTTCTTTTGTGCTTCCGACCTGGACTGTAATTTCAACAGATGCAAGTCTCACAGGTTGGGGAGCTGTGTGGGGATCTCTGACGGCACAAGGAGTTTGGGAATCTCAGGAGGTGAGATTACCGATCAATATTTTGGAACTCCGTGCAATTTTCAGAGCTCTTCAGTTTTGGCCTCTTCTGAAGAGAGAATCGTTCATTTGTTTTCAGACAGACAATGTCACAACTGTGGCATACATCAATCATCAAGGAGGGACTCACAGTCCTCTGGCTATGAAAGAAGTATCTCGAATTTTGGTTTGGGCGGAATCCAGCTCCTGTCTAATCTCTGCGGTTCATATCCCAGGTGTAGACAATTGGGAAGCGGATTATCTCAGTCGCCAAACGTTGCATCCGGGCGAATGGTCTCTTCACCCAGAGGTATTTCTTCAGATTGTTCAAATGTGGGAACTTCCAGAAATAGATCTGATGGCGTCCCATCTAAACAAGAAACTTCCCAGGTATCTGTCCAGATCCCGGGATCCTCAGGCGGAGGCAGTGGATGCATTATCACTTCCTTGGAAGTATCATCCTGCCTATATCTTTCCGCCTCTAGTTCTTCTTCCAAGAGTAATCTCCAAGATTCTGAAGGAATGTTCGTTTGTTCTGCTGGTAGCTCCGGCATGGCCTCACAGGTTTTGGTATGCGGATCTTGTCCGGATGGCCTCTTGCCAACCGTGGACTCTTCCGTTAAGACCAGACCTTCTGTCACAAGGCCCTTTTTTCCATCAGGATCTGAAATCCTTAAATTTAAAGGTATGGAGATTGAACGCTTGATTCTTGGTCAAAGAGGTTTCTCTGACTCCGTGATTAATACTATGTTACAGGCTCGTAAATCTGTATCTCGAGAGATATATTATAGAGTCTGGAAGACTTATATTTCTTGGTGTCTTTCTCATCATTTTTCTTGGCATTCTTTTAGAATACCGAGAATTTTACAGTTTCTTCAGGATGGTTTCGATAAGGGTTTGTCCGCAAGTTCTTTGAAAGGACAAATCTCTGCTCTTTCTGTTCTTTTTCACAGAAAGATTGCTATTCTTCCTGATATTCATTGTTTTGTACAAGCTTTGGTTCGTATAAAACCTGTCATTAAGTCAATTTCTCCTCCTTGGAGTTTGAATTTGGTTCTGGGAGCTCTTCAAGCTCCTCCGTTTGAACCTATGCATTCATTGGACATTAAATTACTTTCTTGGAAAGTTTTGTTCCTTTTGGCCATCTCTTCTGCTAGAAGAGTTTCTGAATTATCTGCTCTTTCTTGTGAGTCTCCTTTTCTGATTTTTCATCAGGATAAGGCGGTGTTGCGAACTTCTTTTGAATTTTTACCTAAAGTTGTGAATTCCAACAACATTAGTAGAGAAATTGTGGTTCCTTCATTATGTCCTAATCCTAAGAATTCTAAGGAGAAATCGTTGCATTCTTTGGATGTTGTTAGAGCTTTGAAATATTATGTTGAAGCTACGAAATCTTTCCGTAAGACTTCTAGTCTATTTGTTATCTTTTCCGGTTCTAGGAAAGGCCAGAAAGCTTCTGCCATTTCTTTGGCATCTTGGTTGAAATCTTTAATTCATCTTGCCTATGTTGAGTCGGGTAAAATTCCGCCTCAGAGAATTACAGCTCATTCTACTAGGTCAGTATCTACTTCCTGGGCGTTTAGGAATGAAGCTTCGGTTGACCAGATCTGCAAAGCAGCAACTTGGTCCTCTTTGCATACTTTTACTAAATTCTACCATTTTGATGTTTTTTCTTCTTCTGAAGCAGTTTTTGGTAGAAAAGTACTTCAGGCAGCGGTTTCAGTTTGAATCTTCTGCTTCTGTTTTTCGTTAAACTTTATTTTGGGTGTGGATTATTTTCAGCAGGAATTGGCTGTCTTTATTTTATCCCTCCCTCTCTAGTGACTCTTGTGTGGAAAGATCCACATCTTGGGTAGTCATTATCCCATACGTCACTAGCTCATGGACTCTTGCTAATTACATGAAAGAAAACATAATTTATGTAAGAACTTACCTGATAAATTCATTTCTTTCATATTAGCAAGAGTCCATGAGGCCCGCCCTTTTTTTGTGGTGGTTATGATTTTGTATAAAGCACAATTATTCCAATTCCTTATTTTATATGCTTTCGCACTTTTTTATCACCCCACTTCTTGGCTATTCGTTAAACTGAATTGTGGGTGTGGTGAGGGGTGTATTTATAGGCATTTTGAGGTTTGGGAAACTTTGCCCCTCCTGGTAGGAATGTATATCCCATACGTCACTAGCTCATGGACTCTTGCTAATATGAAAGAAATGAATTTATCAGGTAAGTTCTTACATAAATTATGTTTTTTTAACATTTTGTATTTTTTTTCTGCACATTTAAAGGGACATAAAACAAGTTGGGATAGAGACATTGGGGGATATTTATCAAGCCATCAACCGCAAATACGCTGGAATTCCGCAGCGTAATTGTGGCGAGCTTGATCCAACCTAGTTATCAAAGCCTACAGACCGGCACAAGTTGAAATCTGCGATGTAACATACGATCCGCCGGTCTCAATCCAACACAGATCGATGCTTACGTCATTACAGATGTTCCGAATACACATTCGGCACTATTTGACACTTTTTAAAAGTTATCAAATAGTTAACAGTTACGCTCGCAGCTATTCCGGCCCAGCGTACGCATACCTGGTTTTCAAACCACCACCCTGGAGGCCGCGGATGTCATAGGAATCAATGGGAGTCTGAAAGCAGCGAAAGCTTAATGTTCGATGCTGCCAGATATCCCATTGATTTCTATGGTAGAAAACAAGTAACGTTTACACCTAACACCCTAACATAAGCCCTGAGTCTAAACACCCCTAATCTGCTGCCCCGACATCGCCGCCCCCTACATGATGTTATTAACCCCTATTCCGCCGCACCCCAACACCGCTGCAACTAAATAAATGTATTAACCCCTATCCCGCCGCTCCCAGATCCTGCCACCACTAAATAAACATATTAACCCCTAAACCTCTGGCCTCCCACATCACTACCCCTAAACTGCCAGCCCCCCACATCGCCATAAACTAAATTAAGCTATTAACCCCTAAACCTAACAACCCGCTAACTTTACATTAAAATTACAACATCCCTATCTTAAAAAAAAGATCAGGAGGAACTTCCAAACAACTCCCGCATCAGACAATAGACTGCGTCTTTCGACTTTCTCCAGTAAGTCTGTAGTCGATATCTCCCCTCTCTGGTCCTGGAAACTGCTGGGCGCACCAGTGAGTAGACTACCTGTCACACCACCCATAATTTGACCCCAGCCAGGCAATGTAGAACTATGAGGTGTGGGCCGATGGCTAGTCTCTGATACAATCCTTCTGTGTATCATAGTCCTTACCTCCTCATATGCTGTGGCATGCTCAGGGAAAGTCACTCGATCAGCTGTCTTAGTTACCAGCAGCCCTTCTAAACTACAAGGCTCCCTCTCTGAGAGCACAGGACCATCCGACCGGAAAGACAAATCCTCCTCTCGAACACTGTGGGGTGTTGGCATACACAACCCGCTAACTTTACATTAAAATTACAACATCCCTATCTTAAAGTAAATTTAAACTTACCTGTAGAATTAAAATAAACTAATTCTAAACTATTAATTAACCTACCCTAACTATTATACTAAAATTACATTAAACTAGCAATTCAATTAACTATATTACATATTAAAAAACCCTAACCCTACTCAAATTATTATCTACTATTAAAAATTACTACATTACAAAAAAAATAAACGCTGTTACAAAAAAAAAACAACACAAAATTCCGAAAAACAAACAAACCACAGTATCTAAAATAAAAAGTTTTTTAGAGTAGGGTCTGGGCAGGTAAAAGAGCTAAATGCCCTTTTAAGGGCAATGCCCATACAAATGCTCTTTTCAGGGCAATGGGAAGTTTAGGTTTTTTAGATAGGCTTTTTATTTGGGGGGTTGGTTGGTTGGGTGGTGGGTTTTACTGTTGGGGGGTGTTTGCAGGGGCGAAACTACAGGGGTGCAGAGTTTTTTTTAATGAAAAACGGTGACCTGCCACTGCCTGCACTGATATCATGTGAGTGTGACATGATGCTTCACTAGTGTCTCTGACTACAGGGGTTAGTCTTTCTGTTTTACCCATTGGTGTTTATGTGTATGTGTGTATGTATGTATGTGACTGTGTGTGTATTTATGTATGTGTGTGTGTGTGTGTGTGTGTGTGTATGTGACTGTGTGTATTTATGCGTGTATGTGACTGTGTGTGTATTCATGTATGTGTGTGTGTGTGTGTGTATGTTTGTGGAACCAGCAAATTACAGACCTTGTTACTACAGCATGGGGGAGGGGGTAAACAGTGTCACTATACAGTACCACTATATACAGTACGTGGGGGCTGGACTATGTCACAGACTACTGTGGTCACTTTATAAAGTACTAGGGCAGGTAGGGTCAGGCAAGCCATCTCACTGGCAGATTACAGACCGTTTCGCTGACTCACTATATACAGTACTGGTGGGTTAAACAGTGTCACTATATACAGTAATAGGGGTCAGACCATCTTACAGACTGTGGGCACAGGGTACCTCCTTTTGCAGACATGTATATATGTATCAAATTCACTTTTTTTGGGGGGGGGGCTTCTTAGATTCTTGCACCTGGGCCCTGTGGTTTCTAGTTACACCTCTGGGTATTTGTATTTTTTTAGAGGTGAAAGAGCTGATTTCTTTGGGGCAATGCCCCACAAAAGGCCCTTATAAGGGCCATTGGTAGTTTATTGTAGGCTAGGTTTTTTTTATTTTGGGGGGTCTTTTTATTTTGATAGGGCTATTAGATTAGGTGTAATTCATTTTTATTTTTGATACTGTGGGGTTTTTTTCTTCGTAATTTAGTGTTTTTTATTTTTTGTAACAGCGTTTATTTTAATTTTTTTGTAATGTAGTAATTTTTAATAGTAGATTTAAATAATTTGAGTAGGATTAGGGTTTTTTAATATGTTATATAGTTAATTGAATTGCTAGTTTAATGTAATTTTAGTATAATAGTTAGGGTAGGTTAATTAATAGTTTAGAATTAGTTTATTTTAATTCTACAGGTAAGGATGTTGTAATTTTAATGTAAAGTTAGCGGGTTGTATATGCCAACACCCCACAGTGTTCGAGAGGAGGACTTGCCTTTCCGGTTGGACTGTCCTGTGCTCTCAGAGAGGGAGCCTTGTAGTTTAGAAGGGCTGCTGGTAACTAAGACAGCTGATCGAGTGACTTTCCCTGAGCATGCCACAGCATATGAGGAGGTAAGGACTATGATACACAGAAGGATTGTATCACAGACTAGCCATCGGCCCACACCTCATAGTTCTACATTGCCTGGCTGGGGTCAAATTATGGGTGGTGTGACAGGTAGTCTACTCACTGGTGCGCCCAGCAGTTTCCAGGACCAGAGAGGGGAGATATCGACTACAGACTTACTGGAGAAAGTTGAAAGACGCAGTCTATTGTCTGATGCGGGAGTTGTTTGGAAGTTCCTCCTAATCTGCAGCGCAATGCAAATCTCAAGCTTAAACCTATTGAATCCTCTACTCAGACGAGTTGGTGTCAGCTAGATTCAACCCTTATGGGGTCGCTCACTGTTTCTCCTGGCCATGGACACGAGAGAATCAGAGTAAGGACTAGTCACTTTGTGATATAAACAGCGACGTTCCTGACATGTTATGTGACTCTGAAGGTATTCTGTTGAGACCTTCACTCTAGGCAATAGTTAATAATTGTTTGCAGTTTCAAGGTTTACAGAACAATAAGATTTGTGTATTTGTACAGCATGTAAGCTGGCAACATTAGAACAACTCTATCATTATATTGAAGGTTTATATTTATTATGCTGGCATATCTATACCTCAGTTCTTATGTATGTCCACTAGGTCAGGAGAAGCCACCTTCCTAAGCCAGATATCATAATATCTAATGAGGGTCAAAATTGTTTTAGAATATGACCAACACCCTCTAAGCATTTTAGATTAGCAACGACTATCTGGTATGCTATTCACTATACTCAGTTTTGTTAGATGATATCCTATGCTTGAAGAACAGATATCATGGGTCACCTATATATCTCTTAGGGAGTAACTTATATGTTCTGGAACCAACACCAATATCTGAACTGGATATAAACTATTTTTTTGTATGATGAGTAAGGTTAACACAAAAGTTGATTTTTCTTTACATAGGGCACTATATATTTAAGTTCATACTCTCTTACATACTGTGTTGGCCTCTATAGATGATTGTGCAAAGTTTATGATAGCTAGTGCTATTTAGTAATCCATTGCTGGTTTTAGATGTTAATTTAGAGCCTATAAAAATGTACATCTTGAAATTACCATACATAAGACTGGTGTTGGTTAAGTCTTTTCCCTATATAGCAACCACTGTTTCACCCTATTTATGGTCCAACTTCTATCCTGCAGCTGACGACTCCTATGTCTGATATTTACTATCTGGTAGTGGACTTATATTAGGATGTGATATATGTTTTTTTGACCATATTGGATTTATGTTTGTGAGATTTGGCATAGGTTGAAATGATACCCCTCTAGATGTGAGCTGATAAACTGATTAGATGTGAACACACAGTTTATATCTGAACTGCTATACCCAGTTAAATAGGATTGTAGGATAGAGGCACTTGTTATATTTAGCCTCATATAGGTCAGAGTTAGCATTGTTCAAAATAAAGGTGACCTTGCTTAGTCGAGTCTATATGTCTTAACAGAGTTTTGATATATTATTACTAAAGAAGTTACATATTGCCCTCTGTTTTGGGTTCACTGCCTTAGGTTTATACATGTCCCAATTACAGGAATGTTACTTATTTATTGGAGACTACCTTATGATTGCTATTTGTCACCCTATGTTTAAATAGACATGCCCCATTACCAATTAATGATACCTTAACAAACCTATTACTTTTCCTTATTCATAAGGTTATCTAGTCTATGAGGATAACTGCCCAACTTTGAGTCCCATAGCCTCAGCTGATGCCATTTATGATATTAATAGGATTGCATTGGCTCATATATCCTATTTGTTAAAATACAACATATATAATTACAGGACGCTGAATGTAGTTTATTTTTATGCTTATGGTGTGTCTGATGGAGCTACTGTATTTATGCTATGATTCCTATTAGTAAATGTAGTCCTGCTGCGCTGTCAGCGGCCGAGGTTGCACAGTCTAGATCTTAACTCTAATGTTAGTGAGGAATCTCTATAATGTAGTAAGTTCTTCTTACCCTAGAATACATTTATATATTGACCACTATCATAGCTCTTATAGTCCTTCTATGAGACATGTATGATTCCAGATGAGACTTGTCTTTAAACAGACGGTTATGTTCTGAAACATTCCTATAAGTTAGCAAATTACATGACTCAGCAATATTTCCTACAGGGTACCATGTCTTGATATAGTTGTGTTATTTTACATCATTTATACATTTGGTTATATGATATGTCTGGAAAATGTAATATATTTAATGTTTATATTTCTTCAACACCTTAAGAAAAATTATATTAACAAAGACAGGAAAGGTATCTCCCCTCACCCTTTCCCACTCTGTGAGTCAGAGTGGGTCATATCCTATACCCCTTCTCCGTCTCAGTCCAGTGGTGACAGCTATCCCTGAGGGTTGATACATCTACTTTATGTGGTTGAAACTACATATGCAGTTCTTACTTCTCTTAACAATGTTATATATAATATTTGCCAACCCTGCCTTAAAATGTTATCTTTCGACTCCGTCCCACATCACCCTCTTTTTCTCCCTTCCCCTTATACCATTGAGCTTACTTCGTAAGCAAAGGAAAATGTATCCTATAGAGGAACCTCCTACCCCACTTCTTTACACCTGTGAGCTTACTTCGGAAGCATTGGAAAATAAATCCTATAGAATTTCACCCTGGTTTTCCATGTATGTTCACACGTTTACTATCCATTGTTATTACAATCTCAGGACGTTTTATTATCTGTATTTGAACTAGCTACTATAAAACTTTTAGTAGCCTGACTGGCTACTATATAAATTGAGAGTGTAATACAAATTGAGAATGTTATATGTAATTATGTTTAATATTACCAAGGTTTATGTTAGGCGTTCTCCTAATGGATATTTTAGAGAATCTTGTTGATAATGTGACACACCATCAGTGTTTATAAATGTTTGGATACAAACGAAAAGTATCTATGCAAATATTTTATATAACGTGATACATATACATCTGTATTTGTTTATTCCCTTTTCTTGATTGACTCTTTGTATACATCTATGTTCAATGATTATTTGTTTATTTATGCAAAAATGTCCAATAAAACAAATTTGAAATAAAAAAAAGTTAGCAGGTTGTTAGGTTTAGCGGTTAATAGCTTAATTTAGTTTATGGCGATGTGGGGGCTGGCAGTTTAGGGGTTAATAGGTTTAGTTAATGGTAGTGATGTGGGAGGCCAGAGTTTTAGGGGTTAATACGTTTATTTAGTGGCGGTGGGGTCCGAGAGCGGTGGGAGAGGGGTTAATAACGTTATTTAGGTTGCGGCGGGGTCCAGGAGCGGCGGGATAGGGGTTAATATTTTTTATTTCGGTTGCTGCGGTGTTGCGCAGCGGTGGGATAGGGGTTAATAACTTTTTTAAAGTTGTGGCAGGGTCCAGGAGCAGTGAGATAGGGGTTATTAACTTAAAGTTGCGGCGGGGTACGGGAGCGGCGGGATAGGGGTTAAACATTTTAGTATAGTTGCGGCGTTTAGTGACAGGGTATAAATAAAGTTGGTAAAAAGCCGAATAGCATCGAGATCGATGACTGTTAGTTAACAACAGTCCGATGCTCATCGCCCTGTACTTGGTGCGTGGCTTTTTTTATAAATATGGAGATCGTATTCAGGTCCGTGGCCGCAATGTTAGGCGAGCGTATTGGTGCCGGCGAATGCAGCATAGTTGAGGCTTTGATAAATATCCCCCATTATAATATAATATGTACTTTAATTACTTTACCTGCAAATGTATACTGCAGTGCTTCGCCTTTAACCCTTTCTTTTTAGTTTCTGAATTGTAAAGCTCTAACTCCCCCACACATTTCCTTATATGGTTGTATCTATGTTTATTGTTGTTTTGGTAGAATACAAAAGTACATAGGGATTATCTGCTGGAGCATGCCTAGAAGCTGTGAACTCAGTTGAAATACAATGCCTGTGTCTAAACACTAATAAGAGGGGTGGAGTTGGCTGCTCCAGGCAGCTTTGCTGTGTAATTAATTTTGCTTATTTTTGAAAATTATTTTAAAATACTTGCCAGCAATTTTTAAACATTTTTTTATGCAAACTATCTTAAATTAATTAGACCTTTTAAGATATGCACAGATCTCAACCTGTTTTATGGCACTTTAACAAAGTGCAAATTAACTGACGGCTAGATTTAGAGTTTGGCGGTAGCCGTCAAAACCAGCGTTAGAGGCTCCTAACGCTGGTTTTTACCGCCCGCTGGTATTTGGAGTCAGTCAGGAAAGGGTCTAACGCTCACTTTGCAGCCGCGACTTTTCCATACCGCAGATCCCCTTACGTCAATTGCGTATCCTATCTTTTCAATGGGATCTTTCTAACTCTGGTATTTAGAGTCTTGGCTGAAGTGAGCGTTAGAAATCTAACGACAAAACTCCAGCCGCAGAAAAAAGTCAGGAGTTAAGAGCTTTCTGGGCTAACGCCGGTTCATAAAGCTCTTAACTACTGTGCTCTAAAGTACACTAACACCCATAAACTACCTATGTACCCCTAAACCGAGGCCCCCCCACATCGCCGCCACTCTATTAAATTTTTTTAACCCCTAATCTGCCGACCGCACACCGCCGCAACCTACGTTATCCCTATGTACCCCTAATCTGCTGCCCCTAATACCGCCGACACCTACATAATATTTATTAACCCCTAATCTGCCGCCCCCAACGTCGCCTCCACCTACCTACACTTATTAACCCCTAATCTGCCGACCGGACCTCATCGCTACTATAATAAATGTATTAACCCTTAATCCGCCTCACTCTCGCCTCAATAACCCTATAATAAATAGTATTAACCCCTAATCTTCCCTCCCTAACATCGCCGCCACCTAACTTCAAGCATTAACCCCTAATCTGCCGACCGGACCTCACCGCTACTCTAATAAAATTTTTAACCCCTAAAGCTAATTCTAACCCTAACCCTAACACCCCTCTAAATTAAATATAATTTAAATCTAACTAAATAAATTAACTCTTATTAAATAAATTATTCCTATTTAAAGCTAAATACTTACCTGTAAAATAAACCCTAATATAGCTACAATATAAATTATAATTATATTGTAGCTATTTTAGGATTAATATTTATTTTACAGGCAACTTTGTAATTATTTTAACCAGGTACAATAGCTATTAAATAGTTAATAACTATTTAATAGCTACCTAGTTAAAATAATTACAAAATTACCTGTAAAATAAATCCTAACCTAAGTTACAATTAAACCTAACACTACACTATCAATAAATTAATTAAATACAATACCTACAAATAAATACAATTAAATAAACTAACTAAAGTACAAAAAATAAAAAAGAACTAAGTTACAAAAAATAAAAAAATATTTACAAACATTAGAAAAATATTACAACAATTTTAAACTAATTACACCTACTCTAAGCCCCCTAATAAAATAACAAAGACCCCCAAAATAAAAAAAATGCCCTACCCTATTCTAAAATTAAAATAGAAAAGCTCTTTTACCTTACCAGCCCTGAAAAGGGCCCTTTGCGGGGCATGCCCCAAAGAATTCAGCTCTTTTGCCTGTAAAAAAAAACATACAATACCCCCCCCCAACATTACAACCCACCACCAACATACCCCTAATCTAACCCAACCCCCCCTTAAATAAACCTAACACTAAGCCCCTGAAGATCTCCCTACCTTGTCTTCACCACGCCGGGTTCACCGATCGATCCAGAAGAGCCTCCGATGTCTTGATCCAAGCCCAAGCGGGGGGCTGAAGATGTCCATGATCCGGCTGAAGTCTTCATCCAAGCGGGAGCTGAAGAGGTCCATGATCTGACTGAAGTCTTCTATCAAGCGGCATCTTCAATCTTCTTTCTTCCGGATCCATGTAGTTCATCCCGCCGACACGGAACATCCATCTTCACCGATGACTTCCCGACGAATGACGGTTCCTTTAAGGGACGTCATCCAAGATGGCGTCCCTCGAATTCCGATTGGCTGATAGGATTCTATCAGCCAATCGGAATTAAGGTAGGAAAATTCTGATTGGCTGATGGAATCAGCCAATCAGATTCAAGTTCAATCCGATTGGCTGATCCAATCAGCCAATCAGATTGAGCTCGCATTCTATTGGCTGTTCCGATCAGCCAATAGAATGCGAGCTCAATCTGATTGGCTGATCGGATCAGCCAATCGGATTGAACTTGAATCTGATTGGCTGATTCCATCAGCCAATCAGAATTTTCCTACCTTAATTCCGATTGGCTGATAGAATCCTATCAGCCAATCGGAATTCGAGGGACGCCATCTTGGATGACGTCCCTTAAAGGAACCGTCATTCGTCGGGAAGTCGTCGGTGAAGATGGATGTTCTGCGTCGGTGGGATGAACTACATGGATCCGGAAGAAAGAAGATTGAAGATGCCGCTTGATAGAAGACTTCAGTCGGATCATGGACCTCTTCAGCTTCCGCTTGGATGAAGACTTCAGCCGGATCATTGACATCTTCAGCCCCCTGCTTGGGCTTGGATCATGACATCGGAGGCTCTTCTGGATCGATCGGTGAACCCGGCGTGGTGAAGACAAGGTAGGGAGATCTTCAGGGGCTTAGTGTTAGGTTTATTTAAGGGGGGTTTGGGTTAGATTAGGGGTATGTGGGTGGTGGGTTGTAATGTTGGGGGGGGGTATTGTATGGGTTTTTTTACAGGCAAAAGAGCTGAATTCTTTGGGGCATGCCCCGCAAAGGGCCCTTTTCAGGGCTGGTAAGGTAAAAGAGCTTTTCTATTTTAAATTTAGAATAGGGTAGGGCATTTTTTTATTTTGGTGGTCTTTGTTATTTTATTAGGGGGCTTTGAGTGTCGGTGTAGTTAGTTTAAAATTGTTGTAATATTTTTCTAATGTTTGTAAAAAAAAATTATTTTTTGTAACTTAGTTCTTTTTTATTTTTTGTACTTTAGTTAGTTTATTTCATTGTATTTATTTGTAGGTATTGTATTTAATTAATTTATTGATAGTGTAGTGTTAGGTTTAATTGTAGATACTTGTAGGTATTTTATTTAATTTATTTATTGATAGTGTAGTGTTAGGTTTAATTGTAACTTAGGTTAGGATTTATTTTACAGGTAATTTTGTAATTATTTTAACTAGGTAGCTATTAAATATAGCTATTGTACCTGGTTAAAATAAATACAAAGTTGCCTGTAAAATAAATATTAATCCTAAAATAGCTACAATATAATTATAATTTATATTGAAGCTATATTAGGGTTTATTTTACAGGTAAGTATTTAGCTTTAAATAGGAATAATTTTTTTAATAAGAGTTAATTTATTTCATTAGATTTAAATTATATTTAACTTAGGGGGGTGTTAGTGTTAGGGTTAGACTTAGCTTTAGGGTTTAATACATTTATTAGAGTAGCAGTGAGGTCCGGTCGGCAGATTAGGGGTTAATTATTGTAGGTAGGTGGAGGCGACGTTGGGGGCGGCAGATTAGGGGTTAATAAATATAATATAGGGGTCGGCGGTGTTAGGGGCAGCAGATTAGGGGTACATAGGGATAACGTAGGTTGCGGTGGTGTACGGAGCGGCAGATTAGGGGTTAATAATAATATGCAGGGGTCAGCGATAGCGGGGGCGGCAGATTAGGGGTTAATAAGTGTAAGGTTAGGGGTGTTTAGACTCGGGGTACATGTTAGAGTGTTAGATGCAGACTTAGGAAGTGTTTCCCCATAGGAAACAATGGGGCTGCGTTAGGAGCTGAACGCTGCTTTTTTGCAGGTGTTAGTTTTTTTTTTAGCTCAAACAGCCCCATTGTTTCCTATGGGGGAATCGTGCACGAGCACGTTTTTGAAGCTGGCCGCGTCCGTAAGCACCGCTGGTATCGAGAGTTGCAGTGGCGGTAAATATGCTATACGCTCCCTTTTTGGAGCCTAACGCAGCCCTTCTGTGAACTCTAAATACCAGCGGTATTTAAAAGGTGCGGCCAAAAAAAAGCATGCGTTAGCTACGCGGGTCGTTACCGACAAAACTCTAAATCTAGGCGTGAGAAAGGGTAACTGAGTTTTCTAATGGAATGGAATAAGAATGGCCACACAGGCGCTATTTTACTGGCGTGGGGGTATTTTTAAGGTTCTGGCCAATGAAGATAATAAAGAATTTGTGCAGATTTAAAGGTATTTTATGGTGAAACATGAATGTGACTGTGTTGGTATCTAATTTTAATACAATCAGTCAAAAGTAAGTCATATATATTTAGTTTCTAAAGTATGCTGTACAATTATTTATACAAATTTATGCTAATTTGCATGGTTGGTATTTTTTCCAAGGAAGATGACAAACCCAGCAACAAGCTATATGAGATAATTAACACAAATCTTCAAATTAACTAGATTAGACCCAGAGGGGCCTATTTATGATGTTGTGAGCGGACATGACCCAAAATAGCGGATCATGTCCGCTGCACATCAATAAATGACGACAGCATGCGCTCTCAGCATTTATCATTGCACCAGCAGTTCTTGAGAACTGCTGGTGCAATACCGCCCCCTGCAGATTCGCGGCCAATCGGCTGCTAGAAGGGGGTGTCAATCAACCCAATCATATTCGATCAGGTTGATTTCTGTCTATTTCTGTCCACCGCCTCTGAGCAGGCAGGCAGGTTATGGAGTAGCGATCTTTAGACCGCTGTTTCATTACTTCTGTTTCCGGCAAGCCTGATTGCTCGCAGAAACACGGGGAATCAAGCTGGATACGGAGCTTGATAAATATACCCCATACTTAGGGTTGCCACCCGTCCCTTAAAATACAGAACACTTATAAGTTACACATGCTGCAGGGTGTGCAGGGAGGAATATGAATAGTGTTGTCCAGAAACACAAAACATGTTCCTCCCTGCACACCCCGCAGCATGTGTAACTCATAAGTGTCCAAGAAAACATGGCTGAAGTGGCAACCCTACCCATAGTTGTAATGAATAGTCAATTGTACTTGAATCTGTTCAGTGTCTCTTGTTTTTATTATTATTCAGTTTAGTTTTATTTTATTTATGCATTGTAGTTCTAGTATTCTCTGTATAGAAGTATTTTACATAGCCTGTCACCCAATGATTTGTCCTTGATTCATGAAACTCTTTGAATTACATTATAGTAATTGTGAAACTTATAGCGGAATCTCTGAAATAGTCCTAAGAAAAAAACACAGCAGAAAATCCATATTACCAGTAAATAAAAAAATAAACAAAACTGACAATCAGTAGACAAGAACTGATGATAACCCCTGACATATGGCATTATCGGAATGAGAATTGCCGATAAACACATTTCTGAGCCAGCTGTCAGTCACACAGACATAGAAACTATGAAATTTGCATTTCTTTGTGGTTTCCCATCCTATGCTCTGACATATAATCATCTCAGTGACAGGAATAAGTAACGCACAATCAGAAACTCTGCCTGTTGTCTGATTTAAAGAAAGGTTGTCATTATGACACTGAAGCTATACCCCTCTTCTCCAAGCTGATCCTATATTTGTATTTAAAATGCATAATGATATTAGTCAAGACACTACCAGCAAGGTTGCATATTATTTACCTCTCTATGCGTTGCTTAAAGGGACATTAAACCATAAATAAATGCTAGAAATAATTATGTATTCAAAGCAAATATTAGCCTGAGGATAAAAGTGTGTCAGTTGTTTAAATATTGAAAGAATAAATGTATTGTTTTAGTTTCCATACAGTAAAAGGTGCCTCCATGTTGTAACCTTACTTTCCCCATACCTTTTTCTTATGGGGCCCGATAATCATAAAAAAAGATTAAGCATTTTATTAGCAGAGCTAACGCTCATGCGGTAGAGAAGATAGCAAGTCATTAAAACATGGGGACAAAACTTTCTTTCGATATATCATCGAAAGGCGAAAAACAAAGGTCTGTGCTAGCTGCCCCATTAACTGATCTGTTTAATCAGTCACTATTGACAGACGTTGTTCCAGATCACTAGAGAATAGCAAATGTAGTACCTCATTATAAATAGGGCAGTAGGGAAGAATCTGGTAAGTACAGACCAGTTAGTTTAAAGGGACAGTCTAACACCAGAATATTTATAGTTTTAAAAGATAGATAATCCCTATATTACCCATTCCCTAGTTTTGCATAACCAACACTGTTATAGAAATATACTTTCTTTCATGTAATTGGCAAGAGTCCATGAGCTAGTGACATATGGGATATACAATCCTACCAGGAGGGGCAAAGTTTCCCAAACCTCAAATGCCTATAAATACACCCCTTACCACACCCACAATTCAGTTTTACAAACTTTGCCTCCTATGGAGGTGGTGAAGCAAGTTGGTGCTAAGATTTCTATGTTGACATGCTCTTCTTAGCATTTTGAAGCCTGATTCCTCTCAGAGTACAGCGAATGTCAGAGGGACGTGAATAGAGTATCACCTATTGAATGCAATGATTTTCCTAACGGGGGTCTATTTTATAGGTTCTCTGTTATCGGTCGTAGAGATTCATCTCCTACCTCCCTTTTCAGATCGACGATATACTCTCATATACCATTACCTCTACTGATAACTGTTTCAGTACTGGTTTGGCTATCTGCTATATGTGGATGGGTGTCTTTTTTGGTAAGTATGTTTTCTCTTGTAAGGTGTATCCAGTCCACGGATCATCCATTACTTGTGGGATATTCTCATTCCCAACAGAAAGTTGCAAGAGGACACCCACAGCAGAGCTGTCTATATAGCTCCTCCCCTAACTGCCATACCCAGTCATGCTCTTGCAACTCTCAACAAACATGGAGGTAGTAAGAGAGAAGTGGTGAAATGTAGCTGTTATTTTACTTCAATCAAAAGTTTATTATTTTTAAATGGTACCGGAGTTGTACTATTTTGTTCCAGGCAGAAAAATAGAAGAATCTGCCTGTGATTTCTATGATCTTAGCAGATTGTAACTAAGATCCATTGCTGTTCTCACACATGACTGAAGAGAGAGATAACTTCAGCGGGGGAATGGCGTGCAGGTTATCCTGCTATGAGGTATGTGCAGTTAAGATTTTCTAGAAGATGTGAATGCTAGAAAATGCTGCTGATACCAAATTTATGTAAGGTAAGCCTGAATACAGTGATTTAATAGCGACTGGTATCATGCTTACTTTCTGAGGTAATACTCTTATATATTTACAATATAAAACGTTTGCTGGCATGTTTAAACGTTTTTATATATACTTTGGTGATAAAACTTTATTGGGGCCTAGTTTTTTCCACATGGCTGGCTTAAATTTGCCTAGAAACAGTTTCCTGAGGCTTTCCACTGTGTTACTATGAGTGGGAGGGGCCTAATTTAGCGCTTTTTTGTGCAGTAACTTTTACAGACTGAGACATCCAGCTTTCCTCCAGGAGTCCCCTGAATGCTATAGGACATCTCTAAAGGGCTCTTAGGCTTTCCAAAATCGTTTGTTGGGGAAGGTAGGCACACAGCAAGGCTGTGGCAGTTTGGTGTGACTGTTAAAAAACGTCTATATCGTTTTTTTGATCCGGTTTTTGAACTAAGGGGTTAATCATCCATTTGCAAGTGGGTGCAATGCTCTGTTAGCTTATTATACACACTGTAAAAATTTCGTTTGATTTACTGCCTTTTTTCACTGTTTTTCAAATTCTGACAAAATTTGTTTCTCTTAAAGGCACAGTACCATTTATTATATTTGCTTGTTAACTTGATTTAAAGTGTTTTCCAAGCTTGCTAGTCTCATTGCTAGTCTGTATAAACATGTCTGACATAGAGGAAACTCCTTATTCATTATGTTTAAAAGCCATTGTGGAGCCCCCTCTTAGAATGTGTACCAAATGTACTGATTTCACTTTAAGCAATAAAGATCATATTCTGTCTTTAAAAAATTTATCACCAGAGGAATCTGACGAGGGGGAAGTTATGCCGACTAACTCTCCCCACGTTTCAGATCCTTTGACTCCCGCTCAAGGGACTCACGCTCAAATGGCGCCAAGTACATCTAGGGCGCCCATAGCGTTTACTTTACAAGACATGGCGGCAGTCATGGATAATACACTGTTAGCGGTATTAGCCAGACTACCTGAATTTAGAGGAAAGCGAGATAGCTCTGGAGTTAGACGAAATACAGAGCATATTGACGCTTTAAGAGCTATGTCTGATACTGCCTCACAATATGCAGAAGCTGAAGAAGGAGAGCTTCTTTCTGTGGGTGATGTTTCTGACTCAGGGAAGATGATGCAACCTGATTCTGATATTTCTACATTTAAATTTAAGCTTGAACACCTCTGCGTGTTACTAAGGGAGGTTTTAGCTGCTCTGAATGACTGTGATACAATTGCAGTGCCAGAGAAATTGTGTAGACTGGATAAATACTATGCAGTGTCGGTGTGTACTGATGTTTTTCCAATACCTAAAAGGTTTACAAAAATTATTACTAAGGAATGGGATAGACCAGGTGTGCCGTTCTCTCCCCCTCCTATTTTTAGAAAAATGTTTCCAATAGAGACAGTTCCTAAGGTGGAGGGAGCAGTTTCTACTCTAGCAAAGCGTACTACTATCCCTGTCAATGACAGTTGTGCTTTCTTAGATCCAATGGATAAAAAGTTAGAGGGTTACCTTAAGAAAATGTTTATTCAACAAGGTTTTATCCTACAGCCCCTTGCATGCATTGCTCCTGTCACTGCTGCTGCGGCGTTCTGGTTTGAGTCTCTGGAAGAGGCTTTACAGGTAGCGACTACATTGGATGACATACTTGACAAGCTTAGAGCACTTAAGCTAGCCAATTCTTTTGTTTCTGATGCCATTGTTCATTTGACTAAACTAATGGCTAAGAATTCTGGTTTTGCTATCCAGGCGCGCAGAGCGCTATGGCTTAAATCATGGTCAGCTGACGTTACTTCAAAGTCTAAGTTGCTTAACATTCCCTTCAAGGGGCAGACCCTATTCGGGCCTGGTTTGAAGGATATTATTGCTGATATCACTGGAGGAAAAGGTCATGCCCTTCCTCAGGATAGGTCCAAATCAAGGGCCAAACAGTCTAATTTTCGTGCCTTTCGAAACTTCAAGGCAAGTGCGGCATCAACTTCCTCTAATGCAAAACAAGAGGGAACTTTTGCTCAGTCCAAGACCTAACCAGACCTGGAACAAGGGTAAGCAGGCCAAAAAGCCTGCTGCTGCCTCTAAGACAGCATGAAGGAACGGCCCCCTATCCGGTAACGGATCTAGTAGGTGGCAGACTTTCGCTCTTCGCCCAGGCGTGGGCAAGAGATGTCCGGGATCCCTGGGCGTTGGAAATTATATCCCAGGGATATCTTCTGGACTTCAAGGCTTCCCCCCCAAAAGGGAGATTTCACCTTTCACAATTATCTGCAAACCAGATAAAGAGAGAGGCATTCTTACACTGTGTACAAGACCTCCTAGTTATGGGAGTGATCCATCCAGTTCCAAAGGAGGAACAGGGACAGGGATTTTACTCAAATCTGTTTGTAGTTCCCAAAAAAGAGGAAACCTTCAGACCAATTTTGGATCTAAAGATCTTAAACAAATTCCTCAGAGTTCCATCATTCAAGATGGAGACTATTCGTACCATCCTACCTATGATCCAGGAGGGTCAATACATGACTACAGTGGATTTAAAGGATGCTTATCTTCACATTCCGATACACAAAGATCATCATCGGTTTCTCAGGTTTGCCTTCCTAGACAGGCATTACCAGTTTGTAGCTCTTCCCTTTGGGTTAGCTACAGCCCCAAGAATTTTTACGAAGGTTCTGGGGTCGCTTCTCTTCCAAATTGCCAAGTCTCATACGGACATAGTGTTGGCATTTCTGAGGTCGCATGGGTGGAAGGTGAACGAGGAAAAGAGTTCTCTATCCCCCCTTACAAGAGTTTCCTTCATAGGGACTCTGATAGATTTTGTAGAAATGAAAATTTACCTGACGGAGTCCAGGTTATCAAAACTTCAAAATTCCTGCCGTGTTCTTTATTCCATTCCTCGCCCTTCGGTGGCTCAGTGCATGGAAGAAATCGGCTTAATGGTAGCGGCAATGGACATAGTGCCGTTTGCACGCCTACATCTCAGACCGCTGCAACTCTGCATGCTCAGTCAGTGGAATGGGGATTACACAGATTTGTCCCCTCTACTAAATCTGGATCAAGAGACCAGGGATTATCTTCTCTGGTGGCTATCTCGGGTCCATCTGTCCAAAGGTATGACCTTTCGCAGGCCAGATTGGACAATTGTAATGACAGATGCCAGCCTTCTAGGTTGGGGTGCAGTCTGGAACTCCCTGAAGGCTCAGGGATCGTGGACTCAGGAGGAGTCACTCCTTCCAATAAACATTCTGGAACTAAGAGCGATATTCAATGCTCTTCAGGCTTGGCCTCATCTAGCGACAATGAGGTTCATCAGATTTCAGTCGGACAACATCACGACTGTGGCTTACATCAACCATCAAGGGGGAACAAGGAGTTCCCTAGCGATGTTAGAAGTCTCAAAGATAATTCGCTGGGCAGAGATTCACTCTTGCCACCTATCAGCTATCCATATCCCAGGTGTAGAGAACTGGGAGGCGGATTTTCTAAGTCGACAGACTTTTCATCCGGGGGAGTGGGAACTCCATCCGGAGGTGTTTGCACAATTGGTTCATCGTTGGGGCAAACCAGAACTGGATCTCATGGCGTCTCGCCAGAACGCCAAGCTTCCTTGTTACGTATCCAGGTCCAGGGACCCCAAGGCAATGCTGATAGATGCTCTAGCAGCGCCTTGGTCCTTCAACCTGGCTTATGTGTTTCCACCGTTTCCTCTGCTCCCTCGTCTGATTGCCAAAATCAAGCAGGAGAGAGCATCGGTGATCTTGATAGTGCCTGCGTGGCCATGCAGGACTTGGTATGCAGATCTGATGAACATGTCATCCTTTCCACCATGGACTCTGCCTCTGAGACAGGACCTTCTACTTCAAGGTCCTTTCAACCATCCAAATCTAATTTCTCTGAGGCTGACTGCCTGGAGATTGAAAGCTTGATTTTATCAAAGCGCGGTTTCTCCGAGTCAGTCATTGATACCTTAATTCAGGAACGAAAGCCTGTCACCACGAAAATCTATCATAAGATATGGCGTAAATATCTTTATTGGTGTGAATCCAAGTGCTACTCATGGAGTAAGGTCAGGATTCCCAGGATATTATCTTTTCTCCAAGAGGATTGGAGAAAGGATTGTCAGCTAGTTCCTTAAAGGGACAGATTTCTGCGCTATCTATTCTTTTGCACAAGCGTCTGGCGGATGTCCCAGACGTTCAGGCATTTTGTCAGGCTTTAGTTAGAATCAAGCCTGTGTTTAAACCTGTTGCTCCACCATGGAGTTTAAATTTGGTTCTTAAAGTTCTTCAGGGGGTTCCGTTTGAACCTCTTCATTCCATAGATGTCAAACTTTTATCTTGGAAAGTTCATTTTTTGGTAGCTATTTCCTCGGCTCGTAGAGTTTCCGAGTTATCTGCCTGACAATGTAATTCTCCTTATCTGATCTTCCATGCAGATAAGGTAGTTCTGCGTACCAAGCCTGGGTTTTTACCTAAGGTGGTATCTAATAAGAATATCAATCAAGAGATTGTTGTTCCGTCTTTGTGTCCTAATCCTTCTTCAAAGAAGCAACGTCTATTACACAATCTGGACGTGGTTCGTGCTTTAAAGTTTTACTTACAAGCTACTAAAGATTTTCGTCAAACATCTGCTTTGTTTGTTGTCTACTATGGACAGAGGAGAGGTCAAAAGGCTTCGGCAACCTCTCTTTCTTTTTGGCTAAAAAGCATAATCCGCTTAGCCTATGAGACTGCTGGCCAGCAGCCTCCAGAAAGGATTACAGCTCATTCTACTAGAGCTGTGGCTTCCACATGGGCCTTTAAAAATGAGGCTTCTGTTGAACAGATTTGCAAGGCAGCGACTTGGTCTTCGCTTCATACTTTTTCAAAATTCTACAAATTTGATACTTTTGCTTCTTCGGAGGCTATTTTTGGGAGAAAGGTTTTACAGGCAGTGGTACCTTCCGTTTAAGTACCTGCCTTGTCCCTCCCTTCATCCGTGTACTTTAGCTTTGGTATTAGTATCCCACAAGTAATGGATGATCCATGGACTGGATACACCTTACAAGAGAAAACATAATTTATGCTTAACTGATAAATTTATTTCTCTTGTGGTGTATCCAGTCCACGGCCCGCCCTGTCATTTTAAGGCAGGTATTTTTTAATTTTAAACTACAGTCACCACTGCACCCTATGGTTTCTCCTTTCTCTGTTTGTTTTCGGTCGAATGACTGGATATGGCAGTTAGGGGAGGAGCTATATAGACAGCTCTGCTGTGGGTGTCCTCTTGCAACTTTCTGTTGGGAATGAGAATATCCCACAAGTAATGGATGATCCGTGGACTGGATATACCACAAGAGAAATAAATTTATCAGGTAAGCATAAATTATGTTTTTTATTACTTAAGACACAGCAGCTATGGTCTGGCACTTTATGCATTTATATAAAGTTCTAAATATATGTATTGTACTTAGATTTGCCATGAGTCAGGTTCATGTATTTCCTTGTGCAGACTGTCAGTTTCATATTTAGGGAAAATAAACTAATTAAGAAATATTTTTCTTACCTGGGGTTTAGTCTTTTTTTCAACTGACTACTTCAAATTGCGGGCAGTACTAGGCCTGAGGGTGCGCCAAATGCTAGACTTTATTGCGTCATTTTTGGTGCGTGAATTTTTTGTTGCGAAAAGTACGTCCGTTGATGCAAGTTTGTCATTTCCGGCGTCGTAGTTGATGCCGAAGCTTTACACATGGTTGCGTCGTTAGTGACGCAAGTGTGTCATTTCCGGATATTGTTGGCGCCAAAAAAATTTCAGTTACCTTGTGCGTCATACTTGCCGCCAAATTTTTTCATTAATTGCTATTTGTCTCTTGCCTTTTTCTATGTCAGAGGGCTATGCTGTTTGCATTTTTTCCCCATTCCTGAAACTGTCATATAAGGAAATTGACAAATTTTGCTTTATATGTTGTTTTTTTATTTTGCATTATGCAAGGTGTCTCAATCTGATCCTGTCTCAGAAGTATCCGTTGGAACTTTGCTGCCAGATGTCGGTTCAACTAAAGCTAAGTGCATTATATTTCCGAATCTCATTGTATTGGTTATCATGATAAACTTTTACATGCAGATATTGTGTCCATCAGTAAATAGTACATTTCCTGTTGTTCCTACAACTTTTAATGTACGTTATATCTATGAAATTTAAAGAATTTGTTATTGATTCTGTTCAGAAGGCTTTGTCTGCTATTCTGCCTTCTAATTTAATATAAAGGTCTTTTAAAATTTCTCATAAGGTTGATGAAATTTCAAATGACTGGCAACATAATGAATTATCTCAGATATTGACACTGACAAATCTACTTATTTATTTAAAATGAAGTATTTTTCGTTCTTTGTTAAAGAAGTGTTAATTATTTTGGATATCGTGGAAACTAGTCTTCTTGACATTAGAACTAGTAAATTCTGTTTTTTAACCTCCTGTGGTTACTCCAGAGTTTTTTTTCCTGTTCCTGATGCTATTTCTGTTATGATTTCTAAGGAATGGAATAAGCCGGGTACTTCTTTTATTCCTTCTTCAAGGTTTAAAAAATTGTATCCTTTTACCAGCAATTTCTATAGAGTTTTGGGAAAAGATCCTCAAAGTTGATGGGGCTATTTCTACTCTTGCTGAATGTACCTCTATTCCTTTTTTTTTTTTTTTTATATATTTATTTTGAAACCAGTACAGTGTATAATCCATAACATCAAACCTTTTCTGCCTCACAGGGCAAGGTCAAGCATATTGTAAAATAAAAACATAATAGAGTACAAGACATATATACTTTGTCACGTTTGATTCATCATCTCAAAAAGAACAAAACTTGTACACCGAGCTGGGTATTTTTCTGTTTTCCATACATCAAAAGAAATCCTCTCACTTCACCCCCTATCTCTTAACCAAGATTAATATTAAATTTCTGAACTATTGGAAATCCATGTATGTGGAAAGAGATTTAGTATGACCATTTCAGCGAAACTTACTGAAGATGTAAAGGGCACTAAAATCTGTTTTTGTATAGGCCTGGGAAAGGAGTTAAAATAGTAGAAACTTTTTAATTCTGGCTTCAGAGGCCTCTTGTAAATGATATGATTCAAAAATAATTTGATCTTGGATGGCGTGCAAGATCTCGGATAGTACCGGCCCTTTTTTCACTTTCCATTTTTTAAGAATGCTCTGTCTTACAGCTAATATAGAGGTATTTAAGGAACAGGTCCAATGCCGATCCGCACTAATCGCTGGGACAACCAGCAGGATAATGTCCCGAAACGTGAGAGAGACAGTAACACCGTGTAAATTATTAAACCAATATATAAATTTCAGCCAAAGCTGATTTATCTTAGGACAGGTCCAGAACATATGTAGTAAGTCCGCTTCCCTATACACACACCTAGGGCAATAAGCTGATCTAGATGGATAGAATCGAGCTAATTTAGCTGGATAGAGGTAAAAATTGTTTATTAATTTCATATGTGATTCTTTCCATGTTGAGGGAACTTTACAATTTTCTAAAGATTTAAAACTTTGTGTAATTCTCTCGGGCTCTGTATCTCCGATTAACCTACTCCAGTGATCGCTGATTCTGCTGAGGAAACCTTGCGTTTGTTTAGAAAGCATAATGTCATAAATTAGTGAAATCGAAGTGACTCCTGCCACAACTTTCTGTATTAAACCTCTGATATCGGACCATGCAACCGGTAAGGGGAACCTCCAACCCTGTGACACAATAAAATGACGTACCTGAAAGAACGCAAATAGATCCGATCTTGGTAATTAAAAAAGGGAAAACAAGGTTTCACCTTCTAATACTGTCTCATCTACGCCAATTAATTGAGAAATTTTATTTAGCCCTTTTTCGGCCCAATTTTTAAAAGTTTTCTGACGTAAACCGGGGGGGAAAAGCGGATTACCCCTGATTGGGAGAAACTCCGAAATTGAAAAATCTATTTCCAAAAATCTACAGAACTTATGCCATGCCAAGACTATATTTTTGATTGTAATTAATGAGGAAACGTTGGACGGCAGTTGACCTGATTTACAGTGCAAAATCGCAGGTAATGCGAAGGGGTAAATCAGCAAGGACTCCTGTGCCAGAGAGGCAAATGTATTTGTATTTGCCAACCAATCAATGGCAATTTTTACCATCGCTGCAATATTATAAAGATTAATATCGGGCAATGATAGGCCACCAGCCCGTGATTTCTGCATTAATCTGGCCGATGAAATGCGAGGTTTTTTATTTTGCCAAATAAATTTGGATACAGAGGTATATAAACTTCTACAATCCCTGTTTGTTGTGAACAAGGGCAAGTTTTGTATGGGGTAGAGAAGACGTGGAAATATGATGGTTTTAATTAGATTTACTCTGGCAGTGAGGGAGATCGGGAAAGAAATCCATAGTTTCAGATCTAGTTTAATTTTTTTAAATAATGAAAGATAATTATCTGTATACCAAAATTTCGGGTTTTTATGTAGCATTAGACTCAAATATTTAATAGAATCTACCACTTTAAACGGGTTACCCAGGTAGCTTGTGGCTATATTCCCAATATACATTAATTCACTTTTTTCTGTATTTACTTTGTAACCTGAGAAAGAGCTGAATTCCTCTAATATCTGTCTCAGAATTGGAATGGCTTGTTGTGTATTTTCTAGAAAAACTAGAATATCATCAGCGTATAATAATGTAATTAGACGTAGAGAACCCATTGTAATCCCTGCTAGACTATTTCTTAGTCTTATCGCTAATGGTTCCAATGCTACGTTGAATAGCAGGGGAGACAACGGACATCCTTGCCTAGTGCCTCGCTGCAGAATTATTTTAGGCGAGATCATTCCGTTTACCAGTATGTATGAAATTGGCTTCGCATAGATTCTATAGATAAATTGCAAGAAGTTTCCCTGTATCCCGAATTGTCGGAGTGAGGTAAAAAGATGATCCCATACAATAGAATCAAACGCTTTAACAGCGTCCAGGGTAAGGACTGCCCTGTCTTTATACATATCTGTACTGGGTTTTTGCTCCATATTCCACGCGTAGTCTATCAACGTGATTAGCTTACGAATGTTTTTAGAGGAATTCCTTTTGAGCATAAAGCCTGTCTGATCTTCATGTATAAGTTTCTGTAGGGCGAGAGAGAATCGGTTAGCTATGATTGAGGCTAAGATCTTATAATCACAGTTTAAAACTGATATCGGCCTGTACGACCCTGGATCCACTGGATCCTTACCCTTTTTTAATATCAGTGGGACGTTGGCCATAGAGAAATAGGATGATATAGGGATATCTGAAATATAGTATTCATTAAAAAGTTTTTCCAGCACAGGTACTAGATCATCTTTGAGACATTTGTAGTATTCCGCGGGCAATCCATCTGGACCAGGAGCTTTATTAGGTTTCAGTTTATCAATGGCCTTGCTAATTTCTGATCTAGTTATTTGTTCATTTAACAATATTAATTCATCCGACTGGATCCTAGGTACTACAATCTTAGACCAGAACATCTCTTGTGCGTCAGGATTAATTTTAACTGAAGAGTATAGCTCTTGATAGTACGAAGCAAAAACCCCACAGATCTCTGCAGTCTCAAAGTATCTGGTCTTATTCTTTTTGATGACTGGTATTATGTTCTTTCTTTTCCTGATTTTAGTAAGTTTGGCCAAATATTTGGCAGAGGAACCATGAAAGCCCTTATAGTGCCTATTTATTCTTATCTCCTCAATTTGAGCTTGTTCTTTGAGAAAGAGATCTCTTTCCTTTCTGATAAGAAAATAATCATCCCAGTTCTCTTGTGATGGGGTGTTCTGCACTAAAATAAAAGCCTGCTTCACTCTCTCAGCCAAGGTGACCTCCCGTAGTTTAATCTTTTTCCGACGTATATTAAGGTAGGCTATAATGTCCCCTCTTAAGACCGTTTTGGAGGCCTCCCAAAAAATTTCAACTTTATTTCCAAATTCCCTATTATTGGAAACATATTCCAACCATTTAGATTGTAGCCACAACCGAAACCTTGGATTAGAGCATAAATATCTAGGAAAACCAAATGCTGGTCTCTGGCTCCTGTCTTCTTTACCTGATGAAAAAGTTAATGCAATTATTGCATGATCCGATATCAAAATTTCCCCTATCGTCGCGTTAGATTGCCGAACAGACAATGACTCAGAGATCAGGAATAGGTCAATCCTAGAGAATGTTTTATGACCTTTAGATTCACAGGTGAATGTCACACTGTCAGGATTTTGCATCCTCCAAATATCTATTAGTTTTAATTTATGGCAAAGTCTCTGAAAATGTTTTGCACTTTGTCTATTACTCACTATATTTTTACTTGAGAATCTATCTATTGAGGGATCCAACGTCATATTGAAGTCTCCACACAAAATTAGGTTGTTCCCAATAAGAGGGAACAACTTCTTCTGGATATTATCCCAGAAACGAAGTGAGAATTTATTGGGCGCATAAATACTACAAATTATAAATTTTATGTTTTTTATCATTATATGCAATAAAATAAATCTGGCCTCACTATCAATCTCTGTTTTTATAATCTTATAGTCTAATTGTTTGTGTAAGAGTATTGCGACTCCACATTTTTTATTGGAGCCATTAGTGGAGATTACTTCCCCAACCCATTTCATCTTGAGTTTAACTGCTTCTGATGCCTTAAGGTGTGTTTCTTGCAGACAGGCCATATCAGGGTGCATCTGAGCTAATGTTCTAAGAATCAATTTACGTTTCATGGGTGAACTAATGCCTCCCACGTTCCAGGAGAACATCCTAATTTCTGCTGTCATTTCTTATATCTTAAAGGGGATCAGAATCACGAAAGGGGGGGGGGGGACAAAGAAAGAGAAGGGGGGAAGCGAGAGAAAGAAGAAAAAAAAAACAATAGAAAAGAGAACACAAATCCATTGACATTTTAGATATCATTTTGGATATAACATTTTAAGCAATAAACATCAATATCCCAATATTATCCTATTTCCTTTAAAAATTTAATTACCTCAGATGTTTCACTAAAGACCTGCCTCTCACCATTCTTGTTAATTATAATTCTTGCCGGGTAGCTCAGCCAAGCATTAATGCCTCTGTTTATTAATTGCGTGCAATACGGGGCCATAACTTTTCTTCTGGCTGATGTCTCACTAGAAAAATCTTGAAACAACATAATTTTGTTGTTCCCAATGAGTAATGGTTCTTTTTTCTTTTTATAGTGACTAAGGATCTCAGTCTTATCCTGAAATCTCAGGAGTTTGAGGATGACCATCCTTGGTCTGGTAGCCTCACTGGTGGTAGGCTTCTTGGGTCCCACTCTATGGACTCTCTCTATTACCAATGGTATCATTTGTGTGGGAATGCCCAGAGCCTGTGGCAGAGTGGTTGATGCAAATACCATAAGGTCCTCAAACTCCGGAGACTCCGCTAGACCAATAATTCTAATATTATTGCGCCTGGATCGATCTTCGAGATCTTCCAGGCGCAATTGGATACTTTTTATTTTAGACTCATGTTCTTGTAAGACAGTGTGTTGTAAATTTGCCTGATTTTCCAATGTGGATATCCTATATTCGGCTTCAGAGAGTCTTACTGCAAAATGTTTTATTTCTGACGAGAGTGTCCCTATGTCAGCTGAAATGACACCTAGTTCTGTTTTTATAGAATCAAATTGAGGTGTGAACAAAACTACTAGCTGACTTGTAAGGGCCTGAGTATCAATTGTTAAGGGTGAAATTTCAGTTATGTTTTCTGTACTATTGTCTGCCAGCTTGGCCTTTTTATCTTTTGATTTGGCTGGCATTTTAGGGGAATTAACTTTGGTTTGTGTAACAAATTTTTCCATTTATGTTGTGAAAAGAGAGTGAGAAAATCCGAAAACAATGTGCTGAAAAGAGGGGAAAGCAGACGTGTAGTGAGGGGAAGGAAAAAAGGGGAAAGGAAAAGAAAAAAGAGGAAAAAAGAGTGTCAAGACAAACTAAGTGCCAGAGAAAACCCTGCTAAGGGTTTCTAGTGGAAGACAGTGATGAGTGTATAGAATAGGAATTCTAAATTGGCAATTTAAAGGGTGTATCCTGTTAAACAGAGAGTGAGAGTGTAAGTGGAATTAGTGTTTTTGAAGTGAGTTCAGAGGAAAATGACTAATAACACTGATTAACTTAGTTAATTCCCTGAGGTAAGCCTATCCAATTTGTGCTGCCTAATGACAGTGAGCCTAGCTACTGTAGTATAGCGTTACTTCAACCTTAGATACTTATGGTTTCAGATTATTCTGATACTCTGGATGTACAATAACTAAAATAGCAAGTTTTAAACAATCTTTGCACAATGCAAAAAGTTTATCTGCCTTCCCTACTATTTTCAGAAAAAAACACTTAAGCTAGACACTTCCTGAAAACTTTTATAACACCTGCATTAGGCCTGATGTATTAAGATTACTAAACTGAAGCATATAAATAGTATTTGAACAGACATAATTTTCAACCCACATTACATATATGATCTGAAAAACAAGAAAATATACAGAAGGGAAAAACACATAGGCCTAGATTTAGAGTTCGGCGGTAGCCGTCAAAACCAGCGTTAGAGGCTCCTAACGCTGGTTTTGGCCGCCCGCTGGTATTTGGAGTCAGTGATTAAAGGGTCTAACGCTCACTTTTCAGCCGCGACTTTTCCATACCGCAGATCCCCCTACGCCATTTGCGTAGCCTATCTTTTCAATGGGATCTTCCTAACGCCGGTATTTAGAGTCGTTTCTGCAGTGAGCGTTAGAGCTCTAACGACAAGATTCCAGCCGCCTGAAAATAGCAGGAGTTAAGAGCTTTCTGGCTAACGCCGGTTTATAAAGCTCTTAACTACTGTACCCTAAAGTACACTAACACCCATAAACTACCTATGTACCCCTAAACCGAGGTCCCCCCACATCGCCGCCACTCGATTAAAATTTTTAACCCCTAATCTGCCGACCGCCACCTACGTTATACTTATGTACCCCTAATCTGCTGCCCCTAACACCGCCGACCCCTGTATTATATCTATTAACCCCTAACTTGCCCCCCACAACGTCGCCGCAAGCTACTTAAAATAATTAACCCCTAATCTTCCGACCGCAAATCGCCGCCACCTACGTTATCCCTATGTACCCCTAATCTGCTACCCCTAACATCGCCGACCCCTATGTTATATTTATTAACCCCTAATCTGCCCCCCTCAACGTCGCCGACACCTACCTACACTTATTAACCCCTAATCTGCCGAGCGGACCTGAGCGCTACTATAATAAAGTTATTAACCCCTAATCCGCCTCACTAACCCTATCATAAATAGTATTAACCCCTAATCTGCCCTCCCTAACATCGCCGACACCTACCTTCAATTATTAACCCCTAATCTGCCGACCGGAGCTCACCGCTATTCTAATAAATGTATTAACCCCTAAAGCTAAGTCTAACCCTAACACTAACACCCCCCTAAGTTAAATATAATTTTTATCTAACGAAATAAATTAACTCTTATTAAATAAATAATTCCTATTTAAAGCTAAATACTTACCTGTAAAATACATCCTAATATAGCTACAATATAAATTATAATTATATTATAGCTATTTTAGGATTAATATTTATTTTACAGGCAACTTTGTAATTATTTTAACCAGGTACAATAGCTATTAAATAGTTAAGAACTATTTAATAGTTACCTAGTTAAAATAATAACAAATTTACCTGTAAAATAAATCCTAACCTAAGATATAATTAAACCTAACACTACCCTATCAATAAAATAATTAAATAAACTACCTACAATTACCTACAATTAACCTAACACTACACTATCAATAAATTAATTAAACACAATTGCTACAAATAAATACAATTAAATAAACTATCTAAAGTACAAAAAATAAAAAAGAACTAAGTTACAGAAAATAATAAAATATTTACAAACATAAGAAAAATATTACAACAATTTTAAACTAATTACACCTACTCTAAGCCCCCTAATAAAATAACAAAGCCCCCCAAAATAAAAAATTCCCTACCCTATTCTAAAATACAAATATTACAAGCTCTTTTACCTTACCAGCCCTGAACAGGGCCCTTTGCGGGGCATGCCCCAAGAATTTCAGCTCTTTTGCCTGTAAAAAAAAACATACAATACCCCCCCCCAACATTACAACCCACCACCCACATACCCCTAATCTAACCCAAACCCCCCTTAAATAAACCTAACACTAATCCCCTGAAGATCTTCCTACCTTGTCTTCACCATACCAGGTTCACCGATCCGTCCTGGCTCCAAGATCTTCATCCAACCCAAGCGGGGGTTGGCGATCCATAATCCGGTGCTCCAAAGTCTTCCTCCTATCCGGCAAGAAGAGGACATCCGGACCGGCAAACATCTTCTCCAAGCGGCATCTTCTATCTTCTTCCATCCGATGACGACCGGCTCCATCTTGAAGACCTCCAGCGCGGATCCATCCTCTTCTTCCGACGACTAGACGACGAATGACGGTTCCTTTAAGGGACGTCATCCAAGATGGCGTCCCTCGAATTCCGATTGGCTGATAGGATTCTATCAGCCAATCGGAATTAAGGTAGGAATTTTCTGATTGGCTGATGGAATCAGCCAATCAGAATATAGTTCAATCCGATTGGCTGATCCAATCAGCCAATCAGATTGAGCTCGCATTCTATTGGCTGATTGGAACAGCCAATAGAATGCGAGCTCAATCTGATTGGCTGATTGGATCAGCCAATCGGATTGAACTATATTCTGATTGGCTGATTCCATCAGCCAATCAGAAAATTCCTACCTTAATTCCGATTGGCTGATAGAATCCTATCAGCCAATCGGAATTCGAGGGACGCCATCTTGGATGACGTCCCTTAAAGGAACCGTCATTCGTCGTCTAGTCGTCGGAAGAAGAGGATGGATCCGCGCTGGAGGTCTTCAAGATGGAGCCGGTCGTCATCGGATGGAAGAAGATAGAAGATGCCGCTTGGAGAAGATGTTTGCCGGTCCGGATGTCCTCTTCTTGCCGGATAGGAGGAAGACTTTGGAGCACCGGATTATGGATCGCCAACCCCCGCTTGGGTTGGATGAAGATCTTGGAGCCAGGACGGATCGGTGAACCTGGTATGGTGAAGACAAGGTAGGAAGATCTTCAGGGGATTAGTGTTAGGTTTATTTAAGGGGGGTTTGGGTTAGATTAGGGGTATGTGGGTGGTGGGTTGTAATGTTGGGGGGGGGTATTGTATGTTTTTTTTACAGGCAAAAGAGCTGAAATTCTTGGGGCATGCCCCGCAAAGGGCCCTGTTCAGGGCTGGTAAGGTAAAAGAGCTTGTAATATTTGTATTTTAGAATAGGGTAGGGAATTTTTTATTTTGGGGGGCTTTGTTATTTTATTAGGGGGCTTAGAGTAGGTGTAATTAGTTTAAAATTGTTGTAATATTTTTCTTATGTTTGTAAATATTTTATTATTTTCTGTAACTTAGTTCTTTTTTATTTTTTGTACTTTAGATAGTTTATTTAATTGTATTTATTTGTAGCAATTGTGTTTAATTAATTTATTGATAGTGTAGTGTTAGGTTAATTGTAGGTAATTGTAGGTAGTTTATTTAATTATTTTATTGATAGGGTAGTGTTAGGTTTAATTATATCTTAGGTTAGGATTTATTTTACAGGTAAATTTGTTATTATTTTAACTAGGTAACTATTAAATAGTTCTTAACTATTTAATAGCTATTGTACCTGGTTAAAATAATTACAAAGTTGCCTGTAAAATAAATATTAATCCTAAAATAGCTATAATATAATTATAATTTATATTGTAGCTATATTAGGATTTATTTTACAGGTAAGTATTTAGCTTTAAATAGGAATCATTTATTTAATAAGAGTTAATTTATTTCGTTAGATAAAAATTATATTTAACTTAGGGGGGTGTTAGTGTTAGGGTTAGACTTAGCTTTAGGGGTTAATACATTTATTAGAATAGCGGTGAGCTCCGGTCGGCAGATTAGGGGTTAATAATTGAAGGTAGGTGTCGGCGATGTTAGGGAGGGCAGATTAGGGGTTAATACTATTTATGATAGGGTTAGTGAGGCGGATTAGGGGTTAATAACTTTATTATAGTAGCGCTCAGGTCCGCTCGGCAGATTAGGGGTTAATAAGTGTAGGTAGGTGTCGGCGACGTTGAGGGGGGCAGATTAGGGGTTAATAAATATAACATAGGGGTCGGCGATGTTAGGGGTAGCAGATTAGGGGTACATAGGGATAACGTAGGTGGCGGCGGTTTACGGAGCGGCAGATTAGGGGTTAAAAGTGTAATGCAGGGGTCAGCGATAGCGGGGGCGGCAGAATAGGGGTTAATAAGTGTAAGGTTAGGGGTGTTTAGACTCGGGGTACATGTTAGAGTGTTAGGTGCAGACGTAGGAAGTGTTTCCCCATAGGAAACAATGGGGCTGCGTTAAGAGCTGAACGCTGCTTTTTTGCAGGTGTTAGGTTTTTTTTCAGCTCAAACTGCCCCATTGTTTCCTATGGGAGAATCGTGCACGAGCACGTTTTTGATGCCGGCCGCGTCCGTAAGCAACTCTGGTATCGAGAGTTGCATTTGCGGTAAATATGCTCTACGCTCCTTTTTTGGAGCCTAACGCAGCATTTGTTTGAACTCTCGATACCAGAGTTAAATTTATGGTGCGGCCAGAAAAAAACCTGCGGAGCGTTAACAGCCCTTTTACCGCCGAACTCCAAATCTAGGCCATAGTGTTATGTCTTATTACTTCAAATTGTAATTCCCTAAAACAGAATATCCAGGTTCACAATGTCTACTGGCCACGTGCCTAACTGCTACAGTATCTTTTAGTAGCAGCCGGCCACCCAAACTTATATGATTTTGACTTGTGCCTATTCTTATGCAGTAAATAAGAGATAAATATAATGAGAATTTTAGTCAGTTCCTTGCACAGTGTGTAGAGTATATCTGACTCGCCTGCTTAATTACATCTAAATTACTTAGGCCAGATAGTTCCTGGGGCTTTTATAAGGCCAGTAATGGGCCAAGTTTAAAAATATTTCTAAACTGTGGTACACAGATAACGTTTTATCAGATACATACTCTTATCCCCATTGCATGTAAGATTTGAAAACTGTATAAGACCACATGTGGAGTAACAGAGAATGTTATATCTTATTACTACAAATTATATAACTGTTTACATTGCCATTATCCTTTCAGTGAACATTATTTAACACAGAGTCACTATTACAGTTCTTTTCTTTCCTTTTTTTCCTTTGCAAGCCGGGCAATAATATAACATAACTGGTATTTATATAGCTTGACCAGTCTGCTTGGATAAATATTCTCCCAACTGTGAATGTTATGTAATACCAGAGGAAAACTGTGTTTGTTGCAAAAGAAGAGAGCCTTACAGAGGGCTTAACAGACAAAGAGTATACTTGCGGCAGGAATAGTCCGTTTTGTTGCTTCACTACCGGTACAGATCCTCTCGGTAGATGCGGTGGGGCTAGCTGCCTTACACTTCACGGTCACCGGTTTTGCCCCAGGATGCCATTTCAGCAGTAGTTACTGCTGCATCGAAATCCAAAGCTTTGGGATACAATCCGGGGTCTCCTGACCGAGCACCGCGGATCTCCAGCACCCGGCACTGCTCACCCGATCCAGTCTCCAGCCGAGGCTTCCACACTGTACGACTACAGGCTGTGCACCACCTTCCGGCTCCTCACTCACGGAGACTAACTGCAGATTACTCCGCCGCCCCTCCGACCTCGGTCCTCCTCCGCTCAGGTAGGGCCCGCTTAGGCTGCAAGGGTTGGGCGTCACAATATTCTGGTGAGTAGTTTGACTGCCCCCAACTTCACACTTAAACCGGGAGCCAGGCCAGGTTATTTAGGTGGGGGGAATATATGACCGGGGGTACTACAACCAGGGTAGACCACGGAGGCTCCCACTTGCAGGTGCTTTAGAGGTGATTGTCGCTGGATCAAAACTTAGGAATAAAAAGATGCGGTAAAAACCGCTGACCTATTTGGCCTTAGTGCGTTCCTTCTTCGGCAAGATCACACTTGCCAGGGCTCCTCAATGCCACAGCAGTCTGGGGCTATGGAGCAAGCGAGTTGGGTGTGATGTTAGGTGTCGATCTGCACGCCGACATGAGACATGCTGCCATTAGTCTCCACCCATACAGGAAACCACCGAATGTACCTCTATTCCTATGGAAGATAGTACTTAAGCTCCTTTAGATTGGAAACTTGTATCTTATCTAAGGAAAGCTTATTTATATTCAGGTCGTCTCAGGCCTGCAATTTTCTTTTGGCTGATGTTGCAGCTGCATCAACTTTTTTGTTGGAGATTTAGCGCAACAAGAATTGGATTCTGATTTATTTAGTATTGTTCGCTTACTGCAACATACTAATCCGTTCTGATGCCATTTTTTAATATCATCATTGATGTTAGATCTATGTCTTTAGTTATTTTTAGCTACAAGAGTTATGAGGCTTAAATCTTGGAATACTGATATGACTTTTTAAGTCTAGATTGCTATCTCTTTCTTTCCAAGGTAATAAGAGACCTAAGGGTAAATATAAAGCTTCTAAATCATTTTTCGTTCTTTTTGTCAAATAAGGAACAAAAACCTAATCTTTCTCTATGGAATCTGTTTCCAATTGGAAACCTTCACTAAATGGATTAAATCCAACCCATTTAAGAAACCAAAAGCCAGCCCCTAAGTCCGCATGAAGGTGCGACTCTCATTCCAGCTCAGCTGGTAGGGGGCAGATTAAGCGTTTTTTTTGTTTTCTTCCAGAATGTTTTGGATAAAATTCGGTCCAAAATTAATGGTTTCAGAGTATTGTCTCTCAGGGGTTTCGAATAGGATTCTGAGTAAATCCTCCTGTGAGAAGATTTTTTTCTCTCACGCATCCCAGCAAATCCAGTTAAAGCTCAGGCTTTCTTGAAGTGTGTTTCAGACCTAGAGTTTCAGGGGTAGTCATGCCAGTTCCTTTTCAGGGACAAGGTCTGGGGTTTTATTCAAATCTATTCATTGTCCCAAAGAAGGAAATTTCATTCAGACCAATTCTGGATCTGAAAATTTTTGAATCGTTATGTAAGAGTACCAATTTTCAAATGGTGACTTTAAGGACTGTTCTGTCTTTTATTCAGCAAGGACATTTTAGGTCCACAATGGATTGCAGGATGTATACCTTCATATTCCGATTCATTCAGATCATTATCAGTTCCTGAGATTCTCTTTTCTAGACAAGCGTTACCAATTTGTTGCTTTTCCATTTGGTCTAGCAACCGCTCAAAGAATCTTTTTTAAAGGTTCTTGGTGCCCTGCTTTATGGAAACCAGAGAGCAGGGTATTGCGGTGTTTCCTTATTTGGACGATATCTTGGTACTAGCTCAGTCTTTCCGTTCTGCAGAATCTCACACTATTCAACAAGTGTCGTTTCTTGCTAAATTAGTCAAAGCCACAAATTAAAAAAATTATATATTAGCAATTAAAGATCAAGATAAGAGATATACGGATGTGTCAGATATTAGTAAAATATTATATCGTTATTATGAAAAATTGTATACAAAGAGCACTAGTCATCCACAAAATTTAGGAAAATTCTGGGCACAAATAAAAATTCCTAGAGTGTCACAAGATCTATTCGAGAAACTTAATGCCCCTATATCCGGCCAAGAGATAGGGGATGCAATCGCAAAAGCAAAATTGAATAAAGCTGCTGGACCAGATTGCTTACCAGCAGAATATTATAAAATCTTAGTAGAAGAAATTAAACCTAGTTTAGAAAAACTGTTTAATAGTTATTTTATGAACAGTAACGCTCCTTCAGATTATTTTGCGGCTGCCAATATCTCTTTGATTCCCAAAAAAGATAAAGATATAGAGGATCCAGCCTCATATAGACCGATTTCCGTACTTAATGTGGACTATAAAATATTATCATCTATTTTATCAGCTAGATTAATGGTTTGTCTTGATGAAATTATACATCCAGATCAGTCGGGGTTCATGAAATCAAGGAACGTATCTAAAAATATGCGGAAAGTAATAACATTACTAGATTACACATGGAATAAAGATCAAATGCCGGAAAGTTTTTTCAAATATGACTGTGCCCTTCTAACCCTTGACGCTGTTAAAGCTTTTGACTCTATAGAATGGGAATACTTATTTCAGACTCTTGAAAAATTCAGGTTTAAAAATCATTTTGTGAGGTTTGTCCATAATATTTACCAGTCCCCTATATCTTACCTGCTAATTAACAATAATTTATCTCCCGGGATAAAACTCAAAAAGGGTACTAGACAAGGTTGCCCATTATCTCCCCTTCTCTTTAATCTCGCATTAGAACCTCTTGCTATAAGATTGAGAGATATCATAGAAGGGATTACCATTGGTAAAATGGTTCTTAAAACTTTATTGTATGCAGATATTTTAATTTTATTATATAATACTCCCAGAGCTATTCCTATAGTCATAGAGTGTTTGAATTTTTTTAGTACATTCTCAGGTTATAAAGTGAATTATAATAAAAGTGAGTTGATGTGGATATACAAAACACGGCCTGCTATAACTAATACAGAGTTTAAAGAGGTGGAGTCCCTTAGATATCTTGGAATCTATCTTCACAGAAACCCTGCAAGATGGTATGGGCTTAATTTGTATCCCTTATTACAGAAAATCTATTCTGATTTGAAACTTTGGTCAACATTTCCACTATCTCTGCTAGAGTGAATCTTATTAAGACAATTGTCTTCCCCTGGCTTCTTTTTCCCTTACAGAATTTACCGTTAATACTAAGCTAAATGGATATACGCAAACTAAACTCTAGCTTTTCTCAATTTATTTGGCATAATATGAAAAAATCGCGAATAGCATTAGAAAAATTGATGCAATCCCGGGATGACGCTGGACTTGCTTTACCAAATATAAAGTTCTATAATGTTGCAGCCCTAGGGAAAATTGCGCTCGATTGGCTTATAGGTACAAGTTGGTTTTCAACAATAGATATAGAGAATACTTTAGTCTTTCCTTTTTCACTCAAAGCTTTGTTGCATATTCATTTTAAAGAAATTCCCCCCGGGAAATTGTCAGAAGATATTCAGAGAATGGTATAATAAAGACCTTGGGCTCCATGTACTAAGCAGTCAGTGAGCTACCCGCAACAAATCTCGCGTCAAAACTCGCAAACTGTTATGTACAAAGCTGTCAATTATGTTAAAACTCGCATCTTTAAAATTGCGAGCGTACTTATCCGCCAAACCTCGCTACCTCTCCATTTTTTACTGTAATTAGACACATTTGACCACCAACTCGCCAAAAACGAATGTACTAAAAAATCTATTTGTCCGCTCGCGTCAATCTCCGCCCCCACCTCGTTATTTTTGCCTCGCCACCTTTTAGGTGGCGGGCAAGGTACAAAACAATAGGAAAGTCACTCTAGACGCCAGTCTAGACATATATAAAAGGCAGTAATATCAGCATTGTACTTACTCAGCAGCTATGGAGAGAATTCTGGTTTTGTTTATTCTCCGTGTGATGCAAATCCGGGCTAGAAGACAGAATACTGGAAATGTAGCTAATCGTATCGTTAGAAGAAGGAGAGTTCGTGTCCCCCGTGTATTCCTTCCACGGGTTGGTTTGCACGGCCTTTCTGACCGAGAGATCATACAAAGATTCCGGCTTGATCGTGAATCGATATTACACCTGTATCGAGAGATTGAAGATCATTTGGAGCCGATGACTGCTCGTTCACAAGCTATTCCGGGACTTCTGAAACTATTAGCTGCATTGCATTTTTTTGCAACAGGCTCCTTTCAGGCAGTTTCTAGCGTCATTATTGGAATGAGTCAATCTGCTTTTTCACGCCACTTATCCAAAGTAATAGGGGCTATGATGGTTATTTTTCATCAATATGTTTGTTTGCCATCAATGTTTCTGTGATCATTATTGGAATGAGTCAATCTGCTTTTTCACGCCACTTATCCAAAGTAATAGGGGCTATGATGGTTATTTTTCATCGATATGTTTGTTTGCCATCTACCCCTGAAGAATGGCAATCTATCAAGTCAAATTTCTATAGGATGGCTGGGATGCCCAATGTCCTAGGTGCCATAGACTGTACCCATGTTGCTGTAAGACCACTTCAAGCTCGTGAGGAGATCTATAGGAATAGAAAGCATTTCCATTCCTTGAATGTCCAGATGGTCTGTGACCCCAACATGAGGATTATCAGTGTCCGTTCTAACTTTCCTGGCTCCTGTCATTCCCGCGACTACTATGACGTTCATGACACCTTACATGTCACGTGTTAACAATTGGCCAGACAATTCAACTGAAAGTTAAGTACATCAGCTTAGTCGCGGCGAGCGAGGCGTCAAATTTATCAATATTCCGCCACTGCTCGCGGCGGGCTAGACGTGTCTATTTATTGTGGGATTATTAGTACATAGCAACAGCGGAAACCATTTTGCCCGCGGCGAGTTTAGCCGCGTCTAAAATGACGGATGAATTGACGGCTTAGTACATGGAGCCCCTTAAGTTGGTTCATCAATTCCTTACAGAGGAACGAGAAATTATATCTTTTGATAATTTGAAATCCCAGTTCGATCTATCAAGTAAAGACCTATATTCCTACCTGCAAGTGCATCACTTTATTTAATCTGGGGGTTGGAATGGCAGTGAGATGACTGCATGGTCGTTGCTAAATCCGGTTTTGGTTATTTCTCGTGATAAGGTTCCCTCAATATCATTACTATATAGCATTATGCTCGCTAAACAAAGCAAATCTTTACTGGGAAAATCTAGCGTAAGATGGAGATCTTTGATTCCAAACATAGATCAGGATACATTAAGAGATAGTTGCAAAACATTAAATAAATGTTGTATCCCCATAAGCTGGAAAGAGAGCCATATGAAACTTATTAATAATTTTTATTGTACTCCTCAGAAAATGGCGAAAATGTATAGTGGCCAGAATGCTAGAAAATGCTGCTGATACCAAATTTATGTAAGGTAAGCCTGAATACAGTGATTTAATAGCGACTGGTATCATGCTTACTTTCTGAGGTAATACTCTTATATATTTACAATATAAAACGTTTGCTGGCATGTTTAAACGTTTTTATATATACTTTGGTGATAAAACTTTATTGGGGCCTAGTTTTTTCCACATGGCTGGCTTAAATTTGCCTAGAAACAGTTTCCTGAGGCTTTCCACTGTGTTACTATGAGTGGGAGGGGCCTAATTTAGCGCTTTTTTGTGCAGTAACTTTTACAGACTGAGACATCCAGCTTTCCTCCAGGAGTCCCCTGAATGCTATAGGACATCTCTAAAGGGCTCTTAGGCTTTCCAAAATCGTTTGTTGGGGAAGGTAGGCACACAGCAAGGCTGTGGCAGTTTGGTGTGACTGTTAAAAAACGTCTATATCGTTTTTTTGATCCGGTTTTTGAACTAAGGGGTTAATCATCCATTTGCAAGTGGGTGCAATGCTCTGTTAGCTTATTATACACACTGTAAAAATTTCGTTTGATTTACTGCCTTTTTTCACTGTTTTTCAAATTCTGACAAAATTTGTTTCTCTTAAAGGCACAGTACCATTTATTATATTTGCTTGTTAACTTGATTTAAAGTGTTTTCCAAGCTTGCTAGTCTCATTGCTAGTCTGTATAAACATGTCTGACATAGAGGAAACTCCTTATTCATTATGTTTAAAAGCCATTGTGGAGCCCCCTCTTAGAATGTGTACCAAATGTACTGATTTCACTTTAAGCAATAAAGATCATATTCTGTCTTTAAAAAATTTATCACCAGAGGAATCTGACGAGGGGGAAGTTATGCCGACTAACTCTCCCCACGTTTCAGATCCTTTGACTCCCGCTCAAGGGACTCACGCTCAAATGGCGCCAAGTACATCTAGGGCGCCCATAGCGTTTACTTTACAAGACATGGCGGCAGTCATGGATAATACACTGTTAGCGGTATTAGCCAGACTACCTGAATTTAGAGGAAAGCGAGATAGCTCTGGAGTTAGACGAAATACAGAGCATATTGACGCTTTAAGAGCTATGTCTGATACTGCCTCACAATATGCAGAAGCTGAAGAAGGAGAGCTTCTTTCTGTGGGTGATGTTTCTGACTCAGGGAAGATGATGCAACCTGATTCTGATATTTCTACATTTAAATTTAAGCTTGAACACCTCTGCGTGTTACTAAGGGAGGTTTTAGCTGCTCTGAATGACTGTGATACAATTGCAGTGCCAGAGAAATTGTGTAGACTGGATAAATACTATGCAGTGTCAGTGTGTACTGATGTTTTTCCAATACCTAAAAGGTTTACAAAAATTATTACTAAGGAATGGGATAGACCAGGTGTGCCGTTCTCTCCCCCTCCTATTTTTAGAAAAATGTTTCCAATAGAGACAGTTCCTAAGGTGGAGGGAGCAGTTTCTACTCTAGCAAAGCGTACTACTATCCCTGTCAATGACAGTTGTGCTTTCTTAGATCCAATGGATAAAAAGTTAGAGGGTTACCTTAAGAAAATGTTTATTCAACAAGGTTTTATCCTACAGCCCCTTGCATGCATTGCTCCTGTCACTGCTGCTGCAGCGTTCTGGTTTGAGTCTCTGGAAGAGGCTTTACAGGTAGCGACTACATTGGATGACATACTTGACAAGCTTAGAGCACTTAAGCTAGCCAATTCTTTTGTTTCTGATGCCATTGTTCATTTGACTAAACTAATGGCTAAGAATTCTGGTTTTGCTATCCAGGCGCGCAGAGCGCTATGGCTTAAATCATGGTCAGCTGACGTTACTTCAAAGTCTAAGTTGCTTAACATTCCCTTCAAGGGGCAGACCCTATTCGGGCCTGGTTTGAAGGATATTATTGCTGATATCACTGGAGGAAAAGGTCATGCCCTTCCTCAGGATAGGTCCAAATCAAGGGCCAAACAGTCTAATTTTCGTGCCTTTCGAAACTTCAAGGCAAGTGCGGCATCAACTTCCTCTAATGCAAAACAAGAGGGAACTTTTGCTCAGTCCAAGACCTAACCAGACCTGGAACAAGGGTAAGCAGGCCAAAAAGCCTGCTGCTGCCTCTAAGACAGCATGAAGGAACGGCCCCCTATCCGGTAACGGATCTAGTAGGTGGCAGACTTTCGCTCTTCGCCCAGGCGTGGGCAAGAGATGTCCGGGATCCCTGGGCGTTGGAAATTATATCCCAGGGATATCTTCTGGACTTCAAGGCTTCCCCCCCAAAAGGGAGATTTCACCTTTCACAATTATCTGCAAACCAGATAAAGAGAGAGGCATTCTTACACTGTGTACAAGACCTCCTAGTTATGGGAGTGATCCATCCAGTTCCAAAGGAGGAACAGGGACAGGGATTTTACTCAAATCTGTTTGTAGTTCCCAAAAAAGAGGAAACCTTCAGACCAATTTTGGATCTAAAGATCTTAAACAAATTCCTCAGAGTTCCATCATTCAAGATGGAGACTATTCGTACCATCCTACCTATGATCCAGGAGGGTCAATACATGACTACAGTGGATTTAAAGGATGCTTATCTTCACATTCCGATACACAAAGATCATCATCGGTTTCTCAGGTTTGCCTTCCTAGACAGGCATTACCAGTTTGTAGCTCTTCCCTTTGGGTTAGCTACAGCCCCAAGAATTTTTACGAAGGTTCTGGGGTCGCTTCTCTTCCAAATTGCCAAGTCTCATACGGACATAGTGTTGGCATTTCTGAGGTCGCATGGGTGGAAGGTGAACGAGGAAAAGAGTTCTCTATCCCCCCTTACAAGAGTTTCCTTCATAGGGACTCTGATAGATTTTGTAGAAATGAAAATTTACCTGACGGAGTCCAGGTTATCAAAACTTCAAAATTCCTGCCGTGTTCTTTATTCCATTCCTCGCCCTTCGGTGGCTCAGTGCATGGAAGAAATCGGCTTAATGGTAGCGGCAATGGACATAGTGCCGTTTGCACGCCTACATCTCAGACCGCTGCAACTCTGCATGCTCAGTCAGTGGAATGGGGATTACACAGATTTGTCCCCTCTACTAAATCTGGATCAAGAGACCAGGGATTATCTTCTCTGGTGGCTATCTCGGGTCCATCTGTCCAAAGGTATGACCTTTCACAGGCCAGATTGGACAATTGTAATGACAGATGCCAGCCTTCTAGGTTGGGGTGCAGTCTGGAACTCCCTGAAGGCTCAGGGATCGTGGACTCAGGAGGAGTCATTCCTTCCAATAAACATTCTGGAACTAAGAGCGATATTCAATGCCCTTCAGGCTTGGCCTCATTTAGCGACAATGAGGTTCATCAGATTTCAGTCGGACAACATCACGACTGTGGCTTACATCAACCATCAAGGGGGAACAAGGAGTTCCCTAGCGATGTTAGAAGTCTCAAAGATAATTCGCTGGGCAGAGATTCACTCTTGCCACCTATCAGCTATCCATATCCCAGGTGTAGAGAACTGGGAGGCGGATTTTCTAAGTCGACAGACTTTTCATCCGGGGGAGTGGGAACTCCATCCGGAGGTGTTTGCACAATTGGTTCATCGTTGGGGCAAACCAGAACTGGATCTCATGGCGTCTCGCCAGAACGCCAAGCTTCCTTGTTACGTATCCAGGTCCAGGGACCCCAAGGCAATGCTGATAGATGCTCTAGCAGCGCCTTGGTCCTTCAACCTGGCTTATGTGTTTCCACCGTTTCCTCTGCTCCCTCGTCTGATTGCCAAAATCAAGCAGGAGAGAGCATCGGTGATCTTGATAGTGCCTGCGTGGCCATGCAGGACTTGGTATGCAGATCTGATGAACATGTCATCCTTTCCACCATGGACTCTGCCTCTGAGACAGGACCTTCTACTTCAAGGTCCTTTCAACCATCCAAATCTAATTTCTCTGAGGCTGACTGCCTGGAGATTGAAAGCTTGATTTTATCAAAGCGCGGTTTCTCCGAGTCAGTCATTGATACCTTAATTCAGGAACGAAAGCCTGTCACCACGAAAATCTATCATAAGATATGGCGTAAATATCTTTATTGGTGTGAATCCAAGTGCTACTCATGGAGTAAGGTCAGGATTCCCAGGATATTATCTTTTCTCCAAGAGGATTGGAGAAAGGATTGTCAGCTAGTTCCTTAAAGGGACAGATTTCTGCGCTATCTATTCTTTTGCACAAGCGTCTGGCGGATGTCCCAGACGTTCAGGCATTTTGTCAGGCTTTAGTTAGAATCAAGCCTGTGTTTAAACCTGTTGCTCCACCATGGAGTTTAAATTTGGTTCTTAAAGTTCTTCAGGGGGTTCCGTTTGAACCTCTTCATTCCATAGATGTCAAACTTTTATCTTGGAAAGTTCATTTTTTGGTAGCTATTTCCTCGGCTCGTAGAGTTTCCGAGTTATCTGCCTGACAATGTAATTCTCCTTATCTGATCTTCCATGCAGATAAGGTAGTTCTGCGTACCAAGCCTGGGTTTTTACCTAAGGTGGTATCTAATAAGAATATCAATCAAGAGATTGTTGTTCCGTCTTTGTGTCCTAATCCTTCTTCAAAGAAGCAACGTCTATTACACAATCTGGACGTGGTTCGTGCTTTAAAGTTTTACTTACAAGCTACTAAAGATTTTCGTCAAACATCTGCTTTGTTTGTTGTCTACTATGGACAGAGGAGAGGTCAAAAGGCTTCGGCAACCTCTCTTTCTTTTTGGCTAAAAAGCATAATCCGCTTAGCCTATGAGACTGCTGGCCAGCAGCCTCCAGAAAGGATTACAGCTCATTCTACTAGAGCTGTGGCTTCCACATGGGCCTTTAAAAATGAGGCTTCTGTTGAACAGATTTGCAAGGCAGCGACTTGGTCTTCGCTTCATACTTTTTCAAAATTCTACAAATTTGATACTTTTGCTTCTTCGGAGGCTATTTTTGGGAGAAAGGTTTTACAGGCAGTGGTACCTTCCGTTTAAGTACCTGCCTTGTCCCTCCCTTCATCCGTGTACTTTAGCTTTGGTATTAGTATCCCACAAGTAATGGATGATCCATGGACTGGATACACCTTACAAGAGAAAACATAATTTATGCTTAACTGATAAATTTATTTCTCTTGTGGTGTATCCAGTCCACGGCCCGCCCTGTCATTTTAAGGCAGGTATTTTTTAATTTTAAACTACAGTCACCACTGCACCCTATGGTTTCTCCTTTCTCTGTTTGTTTTCGGTCGAATGACTGGATATGGCAGTTAGGGGAGGAGCTATATAGACAGCTCTGCTGTGGGTGTCCTCTTGCAACTTTCTGTTGGGAATGAGAATATCCCACAAGTAATGGATGATCCGTGGACTGGATATACCACAAGAGAAATAAATTTATCAGGTAAGCATAAATTATGTTTTTTATTACTTAAGACACAGCAGCTATGGTCTGGCACTTTATGCATTTATATAAAGTTCTAAATATATGTATTGTACTTAGATTTGCCATGAGTCAGGTTCATGTATTTCCTTGTGCAGACTGTCAGTTTCATATTTAGGGAAAATAAACTAATTAAGAAATATTTTTCTTACCTGGGGTTTAGTCTTTTTTTCAACTGACTACTTCAAATTGCGGGCAGTACTAGGCCTGCGGGTGCGCCAAATGCTAGACTTTATTGCGTCATTTTTGGTGCGTGAATTTTTTGTTGCGAAAAGTACGTCCGTTGATGCAAGTTTGTCATTTCCGGCGTCGTAGTTGATGCCGAAGCTTTACACATGGTTGCGTCGTTAGTGACGCAAGTGTGTCATTTCCGGATATTGTTGGCGCCAAAAAATTTTCAGTTACCTTGTGCGTCATACTTGCCGCCAAATTTTTTCATTAATTGCTATTTGTCTCTTGCCTTTTTCTATGTCAGAGGGCTATGCTGTTTGCATTTTTTCCCCATTCCTGAAACTGTCATATAAGGAAATTGACAAATTTTGCTTTATATGTTGTTTTTTTATTTTGCATTATGCAAGGTGTCTCAATCTGATCCTGTCTCAGAAGTATCCGTTGGAACTTTGCTGCCAGATGTCGGTTCAACTAAAGCTAAGTGCATTATATTTCCGAATCTCATTGTATTGGTTATCATGATAAACTTTTACATGCAGATATTGTGTCCATCAGTAAATAGTACATTTCCTGTTGTTCCTACAACTTTTAATGTACGTTATATCTATGAAATTTAAAGAATTTGTTATTGATTCTGTTCAGAAGGCTTTGTCTGCTATTCTGCCTTCTAATTTAATATAAAGGTCTTTTAAAATTTCTCATAAGGTTGATGAAATTTCAAATGACCGGCAACATAATGAATTATCTCAGATATTGACACTGACAAATCTACTTATTTATTTAAAATGAAGTATTTTTCGTTCTTTGTTAAAGAAGTGTTAATTATTTTGGATATCGTGGAAACTAGTCTTCTTGACATTAGAACTAGTAAATTCTGTTTTTTAACCTCCTGTGGTTACTCCAGGAATAAGCCGGGTACTTCTTTTATTCCTTCTTCAAGGTTTAAAAAATTGTATCCTTTTACCAGCAATTTCTATAGAGTTTTGGGAAAAGATCCTCAAAGTTGATGGGGCTATTTCTACTCTTGCTGAATGTACCTCTATTCCTTTTTTTTTTTTTTTTTTTATATTTATTTTGAAACCAGTACAGTGTATAATCCATAACATCAAACCTTTTCTGCCTCACAGGGCAAGGTCAAGCATATTGTAAAATAAAAACATAATAGAGTACAAGACATATATACTTTGTCACGTTTGATTCATCATCTCAAAAAGAACAAAACTTGTACACCGAGCTGGGTATTTTTCTGTTTTCCATACATCAAAAGAAAAAAAAAAAAAAAAAAAAAAAGTAATCCTCTCACTTCACCCCCTATCTCTTAACCAAGATTAATATTAAATTTCTGAACTATTGGAAATCCATGTATGTGGAAAGAGATTTAGTATGACCATTTCAGCGAAACTTACTGAAGATGTAAAGGGCACTAAAATCTGTTTTTGTATAGGCCTGGGAAAGGAGTTAATAATGGGATACCACCCTAGTAGAAACTTTTTAATTCTGGCTTCAGAGGCCTCTTGTAAATGATATGATTCAAAAATAATTTGATCTTGGATGGCGTGCAAGATCTCGGATAGTACCGGCCCTTTTTTCACTTTCCATTTTTTAAGAATGCTCTGTCTTACAGCTAATATAGAGGTATTTAAGGAACAGGTCCAATGCCGGTCCGCACTAATCGCTGGGACAACCAGCAGGATAATGTCCCGAAACGTGAGAGAGACAGTAACACCGTGTAAATTATTAAACCAATATATAAATTTCAGCCAAAGCTGATTTATCTTAGGACAGGTCCAGAACATATGTAGTAAGTCCGCTTCCCTATACACACACCTAGGGCAATAAGCTGATCTAGATGGATAGAATCGAGCTAATTTAGCTGGATAGAGGTAAAAATTGTTTATTAATTTCATATGTGATTCTTTCCATGTTGAGGGAACTTTACAATTTTCTAAAGATTTAAAACTTTGTGTAATTCTCTCGGGCTCTGTATCTCCGATTAACCTACTCCAGTGATCGCTGATTCTGCTGAGGAAACCTTGCGTTTGTTTAGAAAGCATAATGTCATAAATTAGTGAAATCGAAGTGACTCCTGCCACAACTTTCTGTATTAAACCTCTGATATCGGACCATGCAACCGGTAAGGGGAACCTCCAACCCTGTGACACAATAAAATGACGTACCTGAAAGAACGCAAATAGATCCGATCTTGGTAATTGAAAAAGGGAAAACAAGGTTTCACCTTCTAATACTGTCTCATCTACGCCAATTAATTGAGAAATTTTATTTAGCCCTTTTTCGGCCCAATTTTTAAAAGTTTTCTGACGTAAACCGGGGGGGAAAAGCGGATTACCCCTGATTGGGAGAAACTCCGAAATTGAAAAATCTATTTCCAAAAATCTACAGAACTTATGCCATGCCAAGACTATATTTTTGATTGTAATTAATGAGGAAACGTTGGACGGCAGTTGACCTGATTTACAGTGCAAAATCGCAGGTAATGCGAAGGGGTAAATCAGCAAGGACTCCTGTGCCAGAGAGGCAAATGTATTTGTATTTGCCAACCAATCAATGGCAATTTTTACCATCGCTGCAATATTATAAAGATTAATATCGGGCAATGATAGGCCACCAGCCCGTGATTTCTGCATTAATCTGGCCGATGAAATGCGAGGTTTTTTATTTTGCCAAATAAATTTGGATACAGAGGTATATAAACTTCTACAATCCCTGTTTGTTATGAACAAGGGCAAGTTTTGTATGGGGTAGAGAAGACGTGGAAATATGATGGTTTTAATTAGATTTACTCTGGCAGTGAGGGAGATCGGGAAAGAAATCCATAGTTTCAGATCTAGTTTAATTTTTTTAAATAATGAAAGATAATTATCTGTATACCAAAATTTCGGGTTTTTATGTAGCATTAGACCCAAATATTTAATAGAATCTACCACTTTAAACGGGTTACCCAGGTAGCTTGTGGCTATATTCCCAATATACATTAATTCACTTTTTTCTGTATTTACTTTGTAACCTGAGAAAGAGCTGAATTCCTCTAATATCTGTCTCAGAATTGGAATGGCTTGTTGTGTATTTTCTAGAAAAACTAGAATATCATCAGCGTATAATAATGTAATTAGACGTAGAGAACCCATTGTAATCCCTGCTAGACTATTTCTTAGTCTTATCGCTAATGGTTCCAATGCTACGTTGAATAGCAGGGGAGACAACGGACATCCTTGCCTAGTGCCTCGCTGCAGAATTATTTTAGGCGAGATCATTCCGTTTACCAGTATGTATGAAATTGGCTTCGCATAGATTCTATAGATAAATTGCAAGAAGTTTCCCTGTATCCCGAATTGTCGGAGTGAGGTAAAAAGATGATCCCATACAATAGAATCAAACGCTTTAACAGCGTCCAGGGTAAGGACTGCCCTGTCTTTATACATATCTGTACTGGGTTTTTGCTCCATATTCCACGCGTAGTCTATCAACGTGATTAGCTTACGAATGTTTTTAGAGGAATTCCTTTTGAGCATAAAGCCTGTCTGATCTTCATGTATAAGTTTCTGTAGGGCGAGAGAGAATCGGTTAGCTATGATTGAGGCTAAGATCTTATAATCACAGTTTAAAACTGATATCGGCCTGTACGACCCTGGATCCACTGGATCCTTACCCTTTTTTAATATCAGTGTGACGTTGGCCATAGAGAAATAGGATGATATAGGGATATCTGAAATATAGTATTCATTAAAAAGTTTTTCCAGCACAGGTACTAGATCATCTTTGAGACATTTGTAGTATTCCGCGGGCAATCCATCTGGACCAGGAGCTTTATTAGGTTTCAGTTTATCAATGGCCTTGCTAATTTCTGATCTAGTTATTTGTTCATTTAACAATATTAATTCATCCGACTGGATCCTAGGTACTACAATCTTAGACCAGAACATCTCTTGTGCGTCAGGATTAATTTTAACTGAAGAGTATAGATCTTGATAGTACGAAGCAAAAACCCCACAGATCTCTGCAGTCTCAAAGTATCTGGTCTTATTCTTTTTGATGACTGGTATTATGTTCTTTCTTTTCCTGATTTTAGTAAGTTTGGCCAAATATTTGGCAGAGGAACCATGAAAGCCCTTATAGTGCCTATTTATTCTTATCTCCTCAATTTGAGCTTGTTCTTTGAGAAAGAGATCTCTTTCCTTTCTGATAAGAAAATAATCATCCCAGTTCTCTTGTGATGGGGTGTTCTGCACTAAAATAAAAGCCTGCTTCACTCTCTCAGCCAAGGTGACCTCCCGTAGTTTAATCTTTTTCCGACGTATATTAAGGTAGGCTATAATGTCCCCTCTTAAGACCGTTTTGGAGGCCTCCCAAAAAATTTCAACTTTATTTCCAAATTCCCTATTATTGGAAACATATTCCAACCATTTAGATTGTAGCCACAACCGAAACCTTGGATTAGAGCATAAATATCTAGGAAAACCAAATGCTGGTCTCTGGCTCCTGTCTTCTTTACCTGATGAAAAAGTTAATGCAATTATTGCATGATCCGATATCAAAATTTCCCCTATCGTCGCGTTAGATTGCCGAACAGACAATGACTCAGAGATCAGGAATAGGTCAATCCTAGAGAATGTTTTATGACCTTTAGATTCACAGGTGAATGTCACACTGTCAGGATTTTGCATCCTCCAAATATCTATTAGTTTTAATTTATGGCAAAGTCTCTGAAAATGTTTTGCACTTTGTCTATTACTCACTATATTTTTACTTGAGAATCTATCTATTGAGGGATCCAACGTCATATTGAAGTCTCCACACAAAATTAGGTTGTTCCCAATAAGAGGGAACAACTTCTTCTGGATATTATCCCAGAAACGAAGTGAGAATTTATTGGGCGCATAAATACTACAAATTATAAATTTTATGTTTTTTATCATTATATGCAATAAAATAAATCTGGCCTCACTATCAATCTCTGTTTTTATAATCTTATAGTCTAATTGTTTGTGTAAGAGTATTGCGACTCCACATTTTTTATTGGAGCCATTAGTGGAGATTACTTCCCCAACCCATTTCATCTTGAGTTTAACTGCTTCTGATGCCTTAAGGTGTGTTTCTTGCAGACAGGCCATATCAGGGTGCATCTGAGCTAATGTTCTAAGAATCAATTTACGTTTCATGGGTGAACTAATGCATCCCACGTTCCAGGAGAACATCCTAATTTCTGCTGTCATTTCTTATATCTTAAAGGGGATCAGAATCACGAAAGGGGGGGGGGGGGACAAAGAAAGAGAAGGGGGGAAGCGAGAGAAAGAAAAAAACAATAGAAAAGAGAACACAAATCCATTGACATTTTAGATATCATTTTGGATATAACATTTTAAGCAATAAACATCAATATCCCAATATTATCCTATTTCCTTTAAAAATTTAATTACCTCAGATGTTTCACTAAAGACCTGCCTCTCACCATTCTTGTTAATTATAATTCTTGCCGGGTAGCTCAGCCAAGCATTAATGCCTCTGTTTATTAATTGCGTGCAATACGGGGCCATAACTTTTCTTCTGGCTGATGTCTCACTAGAAAAATCTTGAAACAACATAATTTTGTTGTTCCCAATGAGTAATGGTTCTTTTTTCTTTTTATAGTGACTAAGGATCTCAGTCTTATCCTGAAATCTCAGGAGTTTGAGGATGACCATCCTTGGTCTGGTAGCCTCACTGGTGGTAGGCTTCTTGGGTCCCACTCTATGGACTCTCTCTATTACCAATGGTATCATTTGTGTGGGAATGCCCAGAGCCTGTGGCAGAGTGGTTGATGCAAATACCATAAGGTCCTCAAACTCCGGAGACTCCGCTAGACCAATAATTCTAATATTATTGCGCCTGGATCGATCTTCGAGATCTTCCAGGCGCAATTGGATACTTTTTATTTTAGACTCATGTTCTTGTAAGACAGTGTGTTGTAAATTTGCCTGATTTTCCAATGTGGATATCCTATATTCGGCTTCAGAGAGTCTTACTGCAAAATGTTTTATTTCTGACGAGAGTGTCCCTATGTCAGCTGAAATGACACCTAGTTCTGTTTTTATAGAATCAAATTGAGGTGTGAACAAAACTACTAGCTGACTTGTAAGGGCCTGAGTATCAATTGTTAAGGGTGAAATTTCAGTTATGTTTTCTGTACTATTGTCTGCCAGCTTGGCCTTTTTATCTTTTGATTTGGCTGGCATTTTAGGGGAATTAACTTTGGTTTGTGTAACAAATTTTTCCATTTATGTTGTGAAAAGAGAGTGAGAAAATCCGAAAACAATGTGCTGAAAAGAGGGGAAAGCAGACGTGTAGTGAGGGGAAGGAAAAAAGGGGAAAGGAAAAGAAAAAAGAGGAAAAAAGAGTGTCAAGACAAACTAAGTGCCAGAGAAAACCCTGCTAAGGGTTTCTAGTGGAAGACAGTGATGAGTGTATAGAATAGGAATTCTAAATTGGCAATTTAAAGGGTGTATCCTGTTAAACAGAGAGTGAGAGTGTAAGTGGAATTAGTGTTTTTGAAGTGAGTTCAGAGGAAAATGACTAATAACACCGATTAACTTAGTTAATTCCCTGAGGTAAGCCTATCCAATTTGTGCTGCCTAATGACAGTGAGCCTAGCTACTGTAGTATAGCGTTACTTCAACCTTAGATACTTATGGTTTCAGATTATTCTGATACTCTGGATGTACAATAACTAAAATAGCAAGTTTTAAACAATCTTTGCACAATGCAAAAAGTTTATCTGCCTTCCCTACTATTTTCAGAAAAAAACACTTAAGCTAGACACTTCCTGAAAACTTTTATAACACCTGCATTAGGCCTGATGTATTAAGATTACTAAACTGAAGCATATAAATAGTATTTGAACAGACATAATTTTCAACCCACATTACATATATGATCTGAAAAACAAGAAAATATACAGAAGGGAAAAACACATAGTGTTATGTCTTATTACTTCAAATTGTAATTCCCTAAAACAGAATATCCAGGTTCACAATGTCTACTGGCCACGTGCCTAACTGCTACAGTATCTTTTAGTAGCAGCCGGCCACCCAAACTTATATGATTTTGACTTGTGCCTATTCTTATGCAGTAAATAAGAGATAAATATAATGAGAATTTTAGTCAGTTCCTTGCACAGTGTGTAGAGTATATCTGACTCGCCTGCTTAATTACATCTAAATTACTTAGGCCAGATAGTTCCTGGGGCTTTTATAAGGCCAGTAATGGGCCAAGTTTAAAAATATTTCTAAACTGTGGTACACAGATAACGTTTTATCAGATACATACTCTTATCCCCATTGCATGTAAGATTTGAAAACTGTATAAGACCACATGTGGAGTAACAGAGAATGTTATATCTTATTACTACAAATTATATAACTGTTTACATTGCCATTATCCTTTCAGTGAACATTATTTAACACAGAGTCACTATTAGAGTTCTTTTCTTTCCTTTTTTTCCTTTGCAAGCCGGGCAATAATATAACATAACTGGTATTTATATAGCTTGACCAGTCTGCTTGGATAAATATTCTCCCAACTGTGAATGTTATGTAATACCAGAGGAAAACTGTGTTTGTTGCAAAAGAAGAGAGCCTTACAGAGGGCTTAACAGACAAAGAGTATACTTGCGGCAGGAATAGTCCGTTTTGTTGCTTCACTACCGGTACAGATCCTCTCGGTAGATGCGGTGGGGCTAGCTGCCTTACACTTCACGGTCACCGGTTTTGCCCCAGGATGCCATTTCAGCAGTAGTTACTGCTGCATCGAAATCCAAAGCTTTGGGATACAATCCGGGGTCTCCTGACCGAGCACCGCAGATCTCCAGCACCCGGCACTGCTCACCCGATCCAGTCTCCAGCCGAGGCTCCCACACTGTACGACTACAGGCTGTGCACCACCTTCCGGCTCCTCACTCATGGAGACTAACTGCAGATTACTCCGCCGCCCCTCTGACCTCGGTCCTCCTCCGCTCAGGTAGGGCCCGCTTAGGCTGCAAGGGTTGGGCGTCACAATATTCTGGTGAGTAGTTTGACTGCCCCCAACTTCACACTTAAACCGGGAGCCAGGCCAGGTTATTTAGGTGGGGGGAATATATGACCGGGGGTACTACAACCAGGGTAGACCACGGAGGCTCCCACTTGCAGGTGCTTTAGAGGTGATTGTCGCTGGATCAAAACTTAGGAATAAAAAGATGCGGTAAAAACCGCTGACCTATTTGGCCTTAGTGCGTTCCTTCTTCGGCAAGATCACACTTGCCAGGGCTCCTCAATGCCACAGCAGTCTGGGGCTATGGAGCAAGCGAGTTGGGTGTGATGTTAGGTGTCGATCTGCACGCCGACATGAGACATGCTGCCATTAGTCTCCACCCATACAGGAAACCACCGAATGTACCTCTATTCCTATGGAAGATAGTACTTAAGCTCCTTTAGATAGGAAACTTGTATCTTATCTAAGGAAAGCTTATTTATATTCAGGTCGTCTCAGGCCTGCAATTTTCTTTTGGCTGATGTTGCAGCTGCATCAACTTTTTTGTTGGAGATTTAGCGCAACAAGAATTGGATTCTGATTTATTTAGTATTGTTCGCTTACTGCAACATACTAATCCGTTCTGATGCCATTTTTTAATATCATCATTGATGTTAGATCTATGTCTTTAGTTATTTTTAGCTACAAGAGTTATGAGGCTTAAATCTTGGAATACTGATATGACTTTTTAAGTCTAGATTGCTATCTCTTTCTTTCCAAGGTAATAAGAGACCTAAGGGTAAATATAAAGCTTCTAAATCATTTTTCGTTCTTTTTGTCAAATAAGGAACAAAAACCTAATCTTTCTCTATGGAATCTGTTTCCAATTGGAAACCTTCACTAAATGGATTAAATCCAACCCATTTAAGAAACCAAAAGCCAGCCCCTAAGTCCGCATGAAGGTGCGACTCTCATTCCAGCTCAGCTGGTAGGGGGCAGATTAAGCGTTTTTTTGTTTTCTTCCAGAATGTTTTGGATAAAATTCGGTCCAAAATTAATGGTTTCAGAGTATTGTCTCTCAGGGGTTTCGAATAGGATTCTGAGTAAATCCTCCTGTGAGAAGATTTTTTTCTCTCACGCATCCCAGCAAATCCAGTTAAAGCTCAGGCTTTCTTGAAGTGTGTTTCAGACCTAGAGTTTCAGGGGTAGTCATGCCAGTTCCTTTTCAGGGACAAGGTCATATTCCGATTCATTCAGATCATTATCAGTTCCTGAGATTCTCTTTTCTAGACAAGCGTTACCAATTTGTTGCTTTTCCATTTGGTCTAGCAACCGCTCAAAGAATCTTTTTTAAAGGTTCTTGGTGCCCTGCTTTATGGAAACCAGAGAGCAGGGTATTGCGGTGTTTCCTTATTTGGACGATATCTTGGTACTAGCTCAGTCTTTCCGTTCTGCAGAATCTCACACTATTCAACAAGTGTCGTTTCTTGCTAAATTAGTCAAAGCCACAAATTAAAAAAATTATATATTAGCAATTAAAGATCAAGATAAGAGATATACGGATGTGTCAGATATTAGTAAAATATTATATCGTTATTATTAAAAATTGTATACAAAGAGCACTAGTCATCCACAAAATTTAGGAAAATTCTGGGCACAAATAAAAATTCCTAGAGTGTCACAAGATCTATTCGAGAAACTTAATGCCCCTATATCCGGCCAAGAGATAGGGGATGCAATCGCAAAAGCAAAATTGAATAAAGCTGCTGGACCAGATTGCTTACCAGCAGAATATTATAAAATCTTAGTAGAAGAAATTAAACCTAGTTTAGAAAAACTGTTTAATAGTTATTTTATGAACAGTAACGCTCCTTCAGATTATTTTGCGGCTGCCAATATCTCTTTGATTCCCAAAAAAGATAAAGATATAGAGGATCCAGCCTCATATAGACCGATTTCCGTACTTAATGTGGACTATAAAATATTATCATCTATTTTATCAGCTAGATTAATGGTTTGTCTTGATGAAATTATACATCCAGATCAGTCGGGGTTCATGAAATCAAGGAACGTATCTAAAAATATGCGGAAAGTAATAACATTACTAGATTACACATGGAATAAAGATCAAATGCCGGAAAGTTTTTTCAAATATGACTGTGCCCTTCTAACCCTTGACGCTGTTAAAGCTTTTGACTCTATAGAATGGGAATACTTATTTCAGACTCTTGAAAAATTCAGGTTTAAAAATCATTTTGTGAGGTTTGTCCACAATATTTACCAGTCCCCTATATCTTACCTGCTAATTAACAATAATTTATCTCCCGGGATAAAACTCAAAAAGGGTACTAGACAAGGTTGCCCATTATCTCCCCTTCTCTTTAATCTCGCATTAGAACCTCTTGCTATAAGATTGAGAGATATCATAGAAGGGATTACCATTGGTAAAATGGTTCTTAAAACTTTATTGTATGCAGATATTTTAATTTTATTATATAATACTCCCAGAGCTATTCCTATAGTCATAGAGTGTTTGAATTTTTTTAGTACATTCTCAGGTTATAAAGTGAATTATAATAAAAGTGAGTTGATGTGGATATACAAAACACGGCCTGCTATAACTAATACAGAGTTTAAAGAGGTGGAGTCCCTTAGATATCTTGGAATCTATCTTCACAGAAACCCTGCAAGATGGTATGGGCTTAATTTGTATCCCTTATTACAGAAAATCTATTCTGATTTGAAACTTTGGTCAACATTTCCACTATCTCTGCTAGAGTGAATCTTATTAAGACAATTGTCTTCCCCTGGCTTCTTTTTCCCTTACAGAATTTACCGTTAATACTAAGCTAAATGGATATACGCAAACTAAACTCTAGCTTTTCTCAATTTATTTGGCATAATATGAAAAAATCGCGAATAGCATTAGAAAAATTGATGCAATCCCGGGATGACGCTGGACTTGCTTTACCAAATATAAAGTTCTATAATGTTGCAGCCCTAGGGAAAATTGCGCTCGATTGGCTTATAGGTACAAGTTGGTTTTCAACAATAGATATAGAGAATACTTTAGTCTTTCCTTTTTCACTCAAAGCTTTGTTGCATATTCATTTTAAAGAAATTCCCCCCGGGAAATTGTCAGAAGATATTCAGAGAATGGTATAATAAAGACCTTGGGCTCCATGTACTAAGCAGTCAGTGAGCTACCCGCAACAAATCTCGCGTCAAAACTCGCAAACTGATATGTACAAAGCTGTCAATTATGTTAAAACTCGCATCTTTAAAATTGCGAGCGTACTTATCCGCCAAACCTCGCTACCTCTCCATTTTTTACTGTAATTAGACACATTTGACCACCAACTCGCCAAAAACGAATGTACTAAAAAATCTATTTGTCCGCTCGCGTCAATCTCCGCCCCCACCTCATTATTTTTGCCTCGCCACCTTTTAGGTGGCGGGCAAGGTACAAAACAATAGGAAAGTCACTCTACACGCCAGTCTAGACATATATAAAAGGCAGTAATATCAGCATTGTACTTACTCAGCAGCTATGGAGAGAATTCTGGTTTTGTTTATTCTCCGTGTGATGCAAATCCGGGCTAGAAGACAGAATACTGGAAATGTTGCTAATCGTATCGTTAGAAGAAGGAGAGTTCGTGTCCCCCATGTATTCCTTCCACGGGTTGGTTTGCACGGCCTTTCTGACCGAGAGATCATACAAAGATTCCGGCTTGATCGTGAATCGATATTACACCTGTATCGAGAGATTGAAGATCATTTGGAGCCGATGACTGCTCGTTCACAAGCTATTCCGGGACTTCTGAAACTATTAGCTGCATTGCATTTTTTTGCAACAGGCTCCTTTCAGGCAGTTTCTAGCGTCATTATTGGAATGAGTCAATCTGCTTTTTCACGCCACTTATCCAAAGTAATAGGGGCTATGATGGTTATTTTTCATCAATATGTTTGTTTGCCATCAATGTTTCTGTGATCATTATTGGAATGAGTCAATCTGCTTTTTCACGCCACTTATCCAAAGTAATAGGGGCTATGATGGTTATTTTTCATCGATATGTTTGTTTGCCATCTACCCCTGAAGAATGGCAATCTATCAAGTCAAATTTCTATAGGATGGCTGGGATGCCCAATGTCCTAGGTGCCATAGACTGTACCCATGTTGCTGTAAGACCACTTCAAGCTCGTGAGGAGATCTATAGGAATAGAAAGCATTTCCATTCCTTGAATGTCCAGATGGTCTGTGACCCCAACATGAGGATTATCAGTGTCCGTTCTAACTTTCCTGGCTCCTGTCATTCCCGCGACTACTATGACGTTCATGACACCTTACATGTCACGTGTTAACAATTGGCCAGACAATTCAACTGAAAGTTAAGTACATCAGCTTAGTCGCGGCGAGCGAGGCGTCAAATTTATCAATATTCCGCCACTGCTCGCGGCGGGCTAGACGTGTCTATTTATTGTGGGATTATTAGTACATAGCAACAGCGGAAACCATTTCGCCCGCGGCGAGTTTAGCCGCGTCTAAAATGATGGATGAATTGACGGCTTAGTAAATGGAGCCCCTTAAGTTGGTTCATCAATTCCTTACAGAGGAACGAGAAATTATATCTTTTGATAATTTGAAATCCCAGTTCGATCTATCAAGTAAAGACCTATATTCCTACCTGCAAGTGCATCACTTTATTTAATCTGGGGGTTGGAATGGCAGTGAGATGACTGCATGGTCGTTGCTAAATCCGGTTTTGGTTATTTCTCGTGTTAAGGTTCCCTCAATATCATTACTATATAGCATTATGCTCGCTAAACAAAGCAAATCTTTACTGGGAAAATCTAGCGTAAGATGGAGATCTTTGATTCCAAACATAGATCAGGATACATTAAGAGATAGTTGCAAAACATTAAATAAATGTTGTATCCCCATAAGCTGGAAAGAGAGCCATATGAAACTTATTAATAATTTTTATTGTACTCCTCAGAAAATGGCGAAAATGTATAGTGGCCAGGATTTCTTTTGTCCGCGATGTGTCTATATGAATGCAGATATCCTGCACATGTTTTGGCAATGTCCCCGGATCGGACAATTTTGGAATAGGGTTATTTTTTGGATAAATAGAATGTATCGAACAAATATTGATATAGATATGGAAGATATTTTTTTCTTTGTTCGGTCCAAACTAGCGGCAGTACCACAAAGCAAGATTTTAAACACAATTATCTTACTTGTTAGACAACTAATACTGAAAAATTGGAAAGCTAAAAAAATGCCTGGCTTCTCAGTTTTTACTAAAGAAATCCAGATGCAAATTATTTTTGAATCTTTCCATCTCAGGGAGGCAAATGAAAAAGAAATTAGAAATTTTCTCCTGGGTTGGCTACCCATAATTAAGACATATCCGGAAGATGTGCAAAAAACAATACTATATCCATTTCTAAGTTCTCAATGTTTCTGTGATCTAGTATTATTAGGGGACTTTCCGGCAGACTGGGTTAGGAGTCATAGGTAGTTATATTAGAAGGGATTGGAACAGCCCTGCAGGGAAATGTCAAAAGTAGTCAAGTCCGGGTTGAGGGGACTCCTAGTAGTGTATGGTTGTGAGCGGGAGTGCCAGAACCATGAGAGCTCTTGTGGTGTGTTTTTGTTTTGTTTTTTTTCTCCACTGCGGTTTTGTTTTATGTTATGTTTTCTGTCGTGTTTGGATGATTATTTTGTTCTGTCAATAAAATGAGCTGCCGGGGCCTAAGGATGGGATAATTTCCAGGATAATATTCTCATGTCAAAAAGGATGGAATAGCGATGTTGTGTTGATATATATTATTTTATTATTTTACTTTGTACATGATATTGTCTTAAATTTGTTCTTTTCACGGCATGTAAATGTTTACACCATGCGTGGTGTTGCTCCTTAGTTTTTTTGTTGTACTACCTTGAGAGCCTTTTTCGGCAGCTCCAAATAAGTAAATAATAAAAAAAAAAAACAAGTGTCGTTTCTTCGGAAACATGGTTGGAGGATCAATTTTCCAAAAAGTTTCTTGATTCCTCAGACAAGGGTCACCTTTTTAGGTTTCCAGATATATTCAGTTTCCATGACTCTGTCTCTAACAGACAAGAGATGTTTGAAAGTGGTTGCAGCCTGTCGGCACCTTCAGTCTCAGTCATTCCCTTCAGTAGTTATGTGCATGGAAAATTTAGGTTTCATAACTGCAGCATTGGACGCGATTCCCTTTGCTCGTTCTCACATGAGACCTCTCCAGCTTTGTTTGCTGAATCCATGGTGCAGGGATTATACAAAGATATCACAATTAATATCCTTAAATCCCAATGTTTAATACACTCTGACGTGGTGGTAAATCACCAGCGTTTAGTTTAAGGGGCTTCTTTGTTCGGCTAACCTGGACTATAATCTCTACAGATGCAAGTCTTCAGGTTGGGGAGCTGTTTGGGGATCTCTGACAGCACAAGGGGTTTGGAAATCTCAAGAGGCGAGATTATCAATCAATATTTTAGAACTCCATGCAATTCTCAGAGCTCTTCAGTTTTGGCCTCTTGAAGAGAGAACTGTTCATTTATTTTCAAACAGACAATATCACATTCAGTGGCATTTGTAAATCAGCAGGGTGGGACTCACAGTCCACAAGCTATGAAAAAGTATCTCGGAATCCAGCTCCTGTCTAATTTCTGCGGTGCATATCCCAGGTATAGACATTGGGAGGCGGATTATCTGAGCCATCAGACTTTACATCCTGGGGAGTAGTTCTTCCATCCAGATGTGTTTTCTCAGATTGTTCAGATATGGGGTCTTCTACAGATAGATCTTATGGCCTCTCATCTAATCAAGAGACTTCCCAGATGCCTGTCCAGGTTCAGGGATTTTCAGGCGGAGGCAGTGGGTGCGCTGACACTTACTTGGTATAATCAACCTGCTTATATTTTCCCGCCTCTAGTTCTTCTTCCAAGAGTGATCTCTAGAATCATCATGGAACAAACGTTTGTGTTGCTGGTGGCTCCAGCATGGCCTTACAGGTTTTGGTATGCAGATCTTGTTTGGATGTCCAGTTGCCAACCTTGGCCACTTCTGTTAGGGCCAGACCTACTGTTTCAAGGTCCGTTTTTTTCCATCAGATTTTCAAATCATTAAATTTGAAGGTATGGAAATTGATCGCTTAGTGCTAAGTCATAGAGGTTTCTCTGACTCATTTTTTAATACTATGTTACAAGCTTGTAAATCTGTCTCTTGAAAGATTTATTATCAAGTTTGGAAGACTTACATTTCATGGTATTCTTCTCATAAATTCTCTTGGCATTCTTTTAGAGTTGCTAGAATTTTTCAGTTTTTTCAGGATGGTTTTGATAAGGTTTTGTCTGCAAGTTCTTTGAAGGGACAAATCTCTGTTATTTCTGTTTTATTCACAGAAGATTGCTAAACTTGCTGATATTCACTGTTTTGTACAGGCTTTAGTTTGTATTTCAGCCTGTCATTAAATCATTCTCTCCTCCATATTGAGCCCATGCATTTTTTGGACATTTAACTACTTTCTTGGAAAGTATTGTTCCTTTTGGCCATCTCTTCTGCTAGAAGAATTTCTGAGCTATCTGCTCTTTCTTGTGAATCCCCTTTTCTGATTTTTCATCAGGATAAGGCGGTTTTGCGGACTTCATTTTAATTTTTTCCTAAGGTTGTGAATTCTAACAACATTAGTAGAGATATTGTTGTCCCTTCCTTGTGTCCTAATCCTAAGAATTCTTTGGAAAGATCCTTACATTCTTTGGATGTGGTGAGAGCTTTGAAATATTATATTGAAGCTACTAAAGATTTCAGGAAGACTTTTAGTCTATTTGTTATATTTTCTGGTCCTAGGAAAGGTCAGAAAACTTCTGCTATTTCCTTGGTTTCTTGGTTAAAGTTTTTGATTCTTCAAGCTTATTGGAGTCGGGTCAGGCCCCGCCTCAGAGAATTACAGCTCATTCTACTAGATCAGTCTCCACTTCATGGGCTTTTAAGAATGAAGCTTCAGTTGATCAAATTTGCAAAGCGGCAACTTGGTCTTCTTTACATACATTTACTAAATTCGACCGTTTTGATGTTTTTGCTTCTTCAGAAGCAGTTTTTGGTAGAAAAGTTCTTCAGACAGCTGTTTCAGTTTGATTCTTCTGCTGATGTTTTAAGTTTTTCTTGACATTTAAAGAATAAACTTATATTTTGGGTTGTGGATTATTTTTTTAGCGGAAAATGGCTGTTGTTTGTTTTTATCCCTCCCTCTCTAGTGACTCTTGCGTGGAGTTCCACATCTTGGTTATTGATATCCCATACGTCACTAGCTCATGGACTCTTGCCAATTACATGAAAGAAAACATAATTTATGTAAGAATTTACCTGATAAATTCATTTCTTTCATATTGGCAAGAGTCCACGAGGCCCACCCTTTTTATGGTGGTTATGATTTTTTTGTATAAAGCACAATTATTTCCAAATTCCTTTGTTGATGCTTTTTACTCCTTTCTTTATCACCCCACTACTTGGTTATTCGCTAAACTGAATTGTGGGTGTGGTGAGGGGTGTATTTATAGGCATTTGAGGTTTGGGAAACTTTGCCCCTCCTGGTAGGATTGTATATCCCATACGTCACTAGCTCATGGACTCTTGCCAATATGAAAGAAATGAATTTATCAGGTAAATTCTTACAGAAATTATGTTTTTTACCTCTGTGATTACCTTGTATCTAAGCCTCTGTAGACTGCCCCCTTATTTCAGTTCTTTTGACAGACTTGCATTTTAGCCAATCAGTGCGGGCTCCTAGGAACTCCATGTGCGTGAGCACAGTGTTATCTATATGAAAAACATGAACTAACACCCTCTAGTGGTGAAAACTATCAAAATGCCCTGAGCTAAGAAATTAGCATATGAACCTCCTAGATTTAGCTTTCAACTAAGAATACCAATAGAACAAAGAAAAATTGGTGATAGAAGTAAATTGGAAAATTGTTTAAAATTGCATGCCCTATCTGAATAATGAAAGTTTGTTTTGGACTAGACTGTCCCTTTAACTTCAGTAGTAGGGAATTTAATGGAATGTCTCTTAAAAGAAAGAATTATGACTATATAGACAAACAATTTGGAGGACCAAAACCAGCATGGTTTTACTTCAGGGAGATCAATTTCAAACAACCTTTCAATTTACTTCTATTATTTAATTTGCTTCCTTCTCTTGTTATCCTTTGCTGAAAGGTTTATCTAGGAAAGATCAGGAGCAGCAAAGAACCTAGGTTCTAGCTGCTGACTGGTGGCTGCATATATATACTGATTGTCATTGGCTCACCAATGTGTTTAGTTAGAAACCAGTAGTGCATAGCTGCTCCTTCAAACAAATGATACCAAGAGAATGAAGCAAATTTGATCATAGAAGTAAACTGGAAAGTTGTTTAAAATTGTATGTTCTACCTAAATCATGAAAGGGAAATTTTTGGGTTTCATGTCCTATATCCATGTTTACTAATCAGCTGATCATTTCACCTGTGCTCTTGTTCAAATATCCTCAAAATCTGGCCTGTTAGGGAAGCCTGAGGACAGGTTTGAAAACAGTAGTCTAAAGGGATCATTTACATTACACCTTAAAGGGACAGTCTAGTATAAATGAAACTTTCATAATTCAGATAGGACTTTTAATTTTAATCAACTTTCCAATTTACTTTTATCATCAAATTTGCTTTTTTCTCTTGGTATTCTTGGTTTAAACTCATCATATGCTAATTTCTAAGCCTTTGAGGGCTGCCTCTTATCACAGGCTTTTTAAATTTCTTTTCAACACAAATAGACTAAAAGTACACGTGGGCCATATAGATAACACTGTGCTAAGGCACAGGGGGTTATTTAAGATTTAGCACAACACAATGCTAAATAGAAGGCAATAGATAATAAACAGTCACAGTCATGTGATCAGGGGGCTGGAAGAAGGTTCCTAGATACAAGGTATTCACAGAGGTAAAAAGTACATTAATATAACTGTGTTGGTTATGCAAAACTGGGGAATGAGTAATAAAGGGATTATCTATCTTTTAAAACAATAACAATTCTATGGTAGACTGTCCCTTTAACTGTAGACAGCGATACTGCTTTTAACATTCCGCCACTTTTAGAGAGGCATCCCCTCCTACAGCGAAGTGTAATAGAACACCTCTGGCCAATAGATGCTTGCAATTGCATCAGGCCATGGGAGAGAACAATTAGGGACAGCTGCAAGTGTCTAACGGCTAGATTTGGAGTTTTGTCGGTAACGACCCGAAAAACTAACGCCGGCTTTTTTCTGGCCGCACCATAAAAATAACTCTGGTATTGAGAGTCCACATAAAGGCTGCGTTAGGCTCCAAAAAAGGAGCGTAGAGCATATTTAACGCAGCTTCAACTCTCGATACCAGAGTTGCTTACGCAAGCGGCCAGCCTCAAAAACGTGCTCGTGCACGATTCTCCCATAGGAAACAATGGGGCTGTTTGAGCTGAAAAAAAACCTAACACCTGCAAAAAAGCCGCGTTAAGCTCCTAACGCAGCCCCATTGTTTGCTATGGGGAAACACTTCCTACGTCTGCACCTAACACTTTAACATGTACCCCGAGTCTAAACACCCCTAACCTTACACTTATTAACCCCTAATCTGCCGCCCCCGCTATCGCTGACCCCTGCATATTATTATTAACCCCTAATCTGCCGCTCCGTAAACCGCCGCTACTTACATTATCCCTATGTACCCCTAATCTGCCCTCCCTAACATCGCCGACACCTAACTTCAATTATTAACCCCTAATCTGCCGACCGGAGCTCACCGCTATTCTAATAAATGTATTAACCCCTAAAGCTAAGTCTAACCCTAACACTAACACCCCCCTAAGTTAAATATAATTTAAATCTAACGAAATTAATTATCTCTTATTAAATAAATTATTCCTATTTAAAGCTAAATACTTACCTGTAAAATAAATCCTAATATAGCTACAATATAAATTATAATTATATTATAGCTATTTTAGGATTAATATTTATTTTACAGGTAACTTTGTATTTATTTTAACCAGGTACAATAGCTATTAAATAGTTAAGAACTATTTAATAGCTAAAATAGTTAAAATAATTACAAATTTACCTGTAAAAGAAATCCTAACCTAAGTTACAATTAAACCTAACACTATACTATCAATAAATTAATTAAATAAACTACCTACAATTACCTACAATTAACCTAACACTACACTATCAATAAATTAATTAAATACAATTCCTACAAATAAATACAATTAAATAAACTTGCTAAAGTACAAAAAATAAAAAAGAACTAAGTTACAAAAAATAAAAAAATATTTACAAACATAAGAAAAATATTACAACAATTTTAAACTAATTACACCTACTCTAAGCCCCCTAATAAAATAACAAAGCCCCCCAAAATAAAAAAATGCCCTACCCTATTCTAAATAACTAAAGTTCAAAGCTCTTTTACCTTACCAGCCCTGAACAGGGCCCTTTGCGGGGCATGCCCCAAGAAGTTCAGCTCTTTTGCCTGTAAAAGGAAAAATACAATACCCAAGCCCCCCAACATTACAACCCACCACCCACATACCCCTAATCTAACCCAAACCCCCCTTAAATAAACCTAACACTAAGCCCCTGAAGATCTTCCTACCTTATCTTCACCTCACCTGGTTCAACGATCTGTCCAGAAGAGCTCCTCCGATGTCCTGATCCAAGCCCAAGCGGGGGGCTGAAGAGGTCCATGATCCGGATGAAGTCTTCATCCAAGCGGGAGCTGAAGAGGTCCATGATCCGGATGAAGTCTTCTATCAACAGCATCTTCAATCTTCTTTCTTCCGGATCCATCTTGCAGACCTCCGACGCGGAACATCCTGCTGGCCCGACGGACTAACGACGAATGACGGTTCCTTTAAGGGACGTCATCCAAGATGGCGTCCCTCGAATTCCGATTGGCTGATAGGATTCTATCAGCCAATCGGAATTAAGGTAGGAATATTCTGATTGGCTGATGGAATCAGCCAATCAGATTCAAGTTCAATCCGATTGGCTGATTCAATCAGCCAATCAGATTGAGCTCGCAATCTATTGGCTGTTCCGATCAGCCAATAGAATGCGAGCTCAATCTGATTGGCTGATTGGATCAGCCAATCGGATTGAACTTGATTCTGATTGGCTGATTCCATCAGCCAATCAGAATATTCCTATCTTAATTCCGATTGGCTGATAGAATCCTATCAGCCAATCGGAATTCGAGGGACGCCATCTTGGATGACGTCCCTTAAAGGAACCGTCATTCGTCGTTAGTCCGTCGGGCCAGCAGGATGTTCCGCGTCGGAGGTCTGCAAGATGGATCCGGAAGAAAGAAGATTGAAGATGCCGTTGATAGAAGACTTCATCCGGATCATGGACCTCTTCAGCTCCCGCTTGGATGAAGACTTCATCTGGATCATGGACCTCTTCAGCCCCCCGCTTGGGCTTGGATCAGGACATCGGAGGAGCTCTTCTGGACAGATCGTTGAACCCGGTGAGGTGAAGATAAGGTAGGAAGATCTTCAGGGGCTTAGTGTTAGGTTTATTTAAGGGGGGTTTGGGTTAGATTAGGGGTATGTGGGTGGTGGGTTGTAATGTTGGGGGGCTTGGGTATTGTATTTTTTCTTTTACAGGCAAAAGAGCTGAACTTCTTTGGGCATGCCCCGCAAAGGGCCCTGTTCAGGGCTGGTAAGGTAAAAGAGCTTTGAACTTTAGTTATTTAGAATAGGGTAGGGCATTTTTTTATTTTGGGGAGCTTTGTTATTTTATTAGGGGGCTTAGAGTAGGTGTAATTAGTTTAAAATTGTTGTAATATTTTTCTTATGTTTGTAAATATTTTTTTATTTTTTGTAACTTAGTTCTTTTTTATTTTTTGTACTTTAGCAAATTTATTTAATTGTATTTATTTGTAGGAATTGTATTTAATTAATTTATTGATAGTGTAGTGTTAGGTTAATTGTAGGTAATTGTAGGTAGTTTATTTAATTAATTTATTGATAGTGTAGTGTTAGGTTTAATTGTAACTTAGGTTAGGATTTCTTTTACAGGTAAATTTGTTATTATTTTAACTATTTTAGCTATTAAATAGTTCTTAACTATTTAATAGCTATTGTACCTGGTTAAAATAAATACAAAGTTACCTGTAAAATAAATATTAATCCTAAAATAGCTATAATATAATTATAATTTATATTGTAGCTATATTAGGATTTATTTTACAGGTAAGTATTTAGCTTTAAATAGGAATAATTTATTTAATAAGAGATAATTAATTTCGTTAGATTAAAATTATATTTAATTTAGGGGGTGTTAGTGTTAGGGTTAGACTTAGCTTTAGGGGTTAATACATTTATTAGAATAGCGGTGAGCTCCGGTCGGCAGATTAGGGGTTAATAATTGAAGTTAGGTGTCGGTGATGTTAGGGAGGGCAGATTAGGGGTTAATACTATTTATTATAGGGTTAGTGAGGCGGATTAGGGGTTAATAACTTTATTATAGTAGCGCTCAGGTCCGCTCGGCAGATTAGGGGTTAATAAGTGTAGGCAGGTGGAGGCGACGTTGAGGGGGGCAGATTAGGGGTTAATAAATATAATATAGGGGTCGGCGGTGTTAGGGGCAGCAGATTAGGGGTACATAAGGATAACGTAGGTGGCGGCGCTTTGCGGTCGGCAGATTAGGGGTTAATAAGTGTAGGTAGGTGGAGGCGACATTGTGGGGGGCAGGTTAGGGGTTAATAAATATAATACAGGGGTCGGCGGTGTTAGGGGCAGCAGATTAGGGGTACATAAGGATAACGTAGGTGGTGGTCGGCAGATTAGGGGTTAAAAAAATTATTAGAGCGGCGGCGATGTGGGGGGACCTCGGTTTAGGGGTACTTAGGTAGTTTATGGGTGTTAGTGTACTTTAGAGCACAGTAGTTAAGAGCTTTATAAACCGGCGTTAGCCCAGAAAGCTCTTAACTACTGACTTTTTTCCTGCGGCTGGAGTTTTGTCGTTAGATGTCTAACGCTCACTTCAGAAACGACTCTAAATACCGGAGTTAGAAAGATCCCATTGAAAAGATAGGATACGCAATTTACGTAAGGGGATCTGCGGTATGGAAAAGTCGCGGATGAAAAGTGAGCGTTAGACCCTATTTTGAGTGACTCCAAATACCGGCGGTAGCCTAAAACCAGCGTTAGGAGCCTCTAACGCTGGTTTTCACGGCTAACGCCAAACTCCAAATCTAGGTCTAACGGCTAGATTTGGAGTTTTGTCGGTAACGACCCGAAAAACTAACGCCGGCTTTTTTCTGGCCGCACCATAAAAATAACTCTGGTATTGAGAGTCCACATAAAGGCTGCGTTAGGCTCCAAAAAAGGAGCGTAGAGCATATTTAACGCAGCTTCAACTCTCGATACCAGAGTTGCTTACGCAAGCGGCCAGCCTCAAAAACGTGCTCGTGCACGATTCTCCCATAGGAAACAATGGGGCTGTTTGAGCTGAAAAAAAACCTAACACCTGCAAAAAAGCAGCGTTAAGCTCCTAACGCAGCCCCATTGTTTGCTATGGGGAAACACTTCCTACGTCTGCACCTAACACTTTAACATGTACCCCGAGTCTAAACACCCCTAACCTTACACTTATTAACCCCTAATCTGCCGCCCCCGCTATCGCTGACCCCTGCATATTATTATTAACCCCTAATCTGCCGCTCCGTAAACCGCCGCTACTTACATTATCCCTATGTACCCCTAATCTGCTGCCCTAACATCGCCGACCCCTATATTATATTTATTAACCCCTAATCTGCCCCCCACAACGTCGCCTCCACCTGCCTACACTTATTAACCCCTAATCTGCCGACCGGACCTGAGCGCTACTATAATAAAGTTATTAACCCCTAATCCGCCTCACTAACCCTATAATAAATAGTATTAACCCCTAATCTGCCCTCCCTAACATCGCCGACACCTAACTTCAATTATTAACCCCTAATCTGACGACCCAATCTCGCCGCTATTCTAATAAATGTATTAACCCCTAAAGCTAAGTCTAACCCTAACACTAACACCCCCCTAAATTAAATATAATTTAAATCTAACAAAATTAATTATCTCTTATTAAATAAATTATTCCTATTTAAAGCTAAATACTTACCTGTAAAATAAATCCTAATATAGCTACAATATAAATTATAATTATATTATAGCTATTTTAGGATTAATATTTATTTTACAGGTAACTTTGTATTTATTTTAACCAGGTACAATAGCTATTAAATAGCTCAGAACTATTTAATAGCTAAAATAGTTAAAATAATTACAAATTTACCTGTAAAAGAAATCCTAACCTAAGTTACAATTAAACCTAACACTATACTATCAATAAATTAATTAAATAAACTACCTACAATTACCTACAATTAACCTAACACTACACTATCAATAAATTAATTAAATACAATTCCTACAAATAAATACAATTAAATAAACTTGCTAAAGTACAAAAAATAAAAAAGAACTAAGTTACAAAAAATAAAAAATATTTACAAACATAAGAAAAATATTACAACAATTTTAAACTAATTACACCTACTCTAAGCCCCCTAATAAAATAACAAAGCCCCCCAAAATAAAAAAATGCCCTACCCTATTCTAAATAACTAAAGTTCAAAGCTCTTTTACCTTACCAGCCCTGAACAGGGCCCTTTGCGGGGCATGCCCCAAGAAGTTCAGGTCTTTTGCCTGTAAAAGAAAAAATACAATACCCAAGCCCCCCAACATTACAACCCACCACCCACATACCCCTAATCTAACCCAAACCCCCCTTAAATAAACCTAACACTAAGCCCCTGAAGATCTTCCTACCTTGTCTTCACCTCACCGGGTTCAACGATCTGTCCAGAAGAGCTCCTCCGATGTCCTGATCCAAGCCCAAGCAGGGGGCTGAAGAGGTCCATGATCCGGCTGAAGTCTTCATCCAAGCGGGAGCTGAAGAGGTCCATGATCCGGATGAAGTCTTCATCCAAGCGGGAGCTGAAGAGGTCCATATTCCTACCTTAATTCCGATTGGCTGATAGAATCCTATCAGCCAATCGGAATTCGAGGGACGCCATCTTGGATGACGTCCCTTAAAGGAACCGTCTTTCGTCGTTAGTCCGTCGGGCCAGCAGGATGTTCCGCATCGGAGGTCTGCAAGATGGATCCGGAAGAAAGAAGAAGCCCTGTTCAGGGCTGGTAAGGTAAAAGAGCTTTGAACTTTAGTTATTTAGAATAGGGTAGGGCATTTTTTTATTTTGGGGGGCTTTGTTATTTTATTAGGGGGCTTAGAGTATGTGTAATTAGTTTAAAATTGTTGTAATATTTTTCTTATGTTTGTAAATATTTTTTTATTTTTTGTAACTTAGTTCTTTTTTATTTTTTGTATTTTAGCAAGTTTATTTAATTGTATTTATTTGTAGGAATTGTATTTAATTAATTTATTGATAGTGTAGTGTTAGGTTAATTGTAGGTAATTGTAGGTAGTTTATTTAATTAATTTATTGATAGTATAGTGTTAGGTTTAATTGTAACTTAGGTTAGGATTTCTTTTACAGGTAAATTTGTAATTATTTTAACTATTTTAGCTATTAAATAGTTCTTAACTATTTAATAGCTATTGTACCTGGTTAAAATAAATACAAAGTTACCTGTAAAATAAATATTAATCCTAAAATAGCTATAATATAATTATAATTTATATTGTAGCTATATTAGGATTTATTTTACAGGTAAGTATTTAGCTTTAAATAGGAATAATTTATTTAATAAGAGATAATTAATTTCGTTAGATTTAAATTATATTTAACTTAGGGGGGTGTTAGTGTTAGGGTTAGACTTAGCTTTAGGGGTTAATACATTTATTAGAATAGCGGTGAGCTCCGGTCGGCAGATTAGGGGTTAATAATTGAAGTTTGGTGTCGGCGATGTTAGGGAGGGCAGATTAGGGGTTAATACTATTTATTATAGGGTTAGTGAGGCGGATTAGGGGTTAATAACTTTATTATAGTAGCGCTCAGGTCCGCTCGGCAGATTAGGGGTTAATAAGTGTAGGCAGGTGGAGGCGACGTTGAGGGGGGCAGATTAGGGGTTAATAAATATACACTGTGTGCATAATTATTAGGCAAATGAGTATTTTGACCACATCATCCTCTTTATGCATGTTGTCTTACTCCAAGCTGTATAGGCTCGAAAGCCTACTACCAATTAAGCATATTAGGTGATGTGCATCTCTGTAATGAGAAGGGGTGTGGTCTAATGACATCAACACCCTATATCAGGTGTGCATAATTATTAGGCAACTTCCTTTTCTTTGGCAAAATGGGTCAAAAGAAGGACTTGACAGGCTCAGAAAAGTCAAAAATAGTGAGATATCTTGCAGAGGGATGCAGCACTCTTAAAATTGCAAAGCTTCTGAAGCGTGAGCATCGAACAATCAAGCTTTTCATTCAAAATAGTCAACAGGGTCGCAAGAAGCGTGTGGAAAAACCAAGGCCCAAAATAACTGCCCATGAACTGAGAAAACTCAAGCGTGCAGCTGCCAAGATGCCACTTGCCACCAGTTTGGCCATATTTCAGAGCTGCAACATCACTGGAGTGCCCAAAAGCACAAGGTGTGCAATACTCAGAGACATGGCCAAGGTAAGAAAGGCTGAAAGACGACCACCACTGAACAAGACACACAAGCTGAAACGTCAAGACTGGGCCAAGAAATATCTCAAGACTGATTTTTCTAAGGTTTTATGGACTGATGAAATGAGAGTGAGTCTTGATGGGCCAGATGGATGGGCCCGTGGCTGGATTGGTAAAGGGCAGAGAGCTCCAGTCCGACTCAGACGCCAGCAAGGTGGAGGTGGAGTACTGGTTTGGGCTGGTATCATCAAAGATGAGCTTGTGGGGCCTTTTCGGGTTGAGGATGGAGTCAAGCTCAACTCCCAGTCCTAGTGCCAGTTTCTGGAAGACACCTTCTTCAAGCAGTGGTACAGGAAGAAGTCTGCATCCTTCAAGAAAAACATGATTTTCATGCAGGACAATGCTCCATCACACGCGTCCAAGTACTCCACAGCGTGGCTGGCAAGAAAGGGTATAAAAGAAGAAAATCTAATGACATGGCCTCCTTGTTCACCTGATCTGAACCCCATTGAGAACCTGTGGTCCATCATCAAATGTGAGATTTACAAGGAGGGAAAACAGTACACCTCTCTGAACAGTGTCTGGGAGGCTGTGGTTGCTGCTGCACGCAATGTTGATGGTGAACAGATCAAAACACTGACAGAATCCATGGATGGCAGGCTTTTGAGTGTCCTTGCAAAGAAAGGTGGCTATATTGGTCACTGATTTGTTTTTGTTTTGTTTTTGAATGTCAGAAATGTATATTTGTGAATGTTGAGATGTTATATTGGTTTCACTGGTAAAAATAAATAATTGAAATGGGTATATATTTGTTTTTTGTTAAGTTGCCTAATAATTATGCACAGTAATAGTCACCTGCACACACAGATATCCCCCTAAAATAGCTATAACTAAAAACAAACTAAAAACTACTTTCAAAACTATTCAGCTTTGATATTAATGAGTTTTTTGGGTTCATTGAGAACATGGTTGTTGTTCAATAATAAAATTAATCCTCAAAAATACAACTTGCCTAATAATTCTGCACTCCCTGTAATATAGGGGTCGGCGGTGTTAGGGGCAGCAGATTAGGGGTACATAAGGATAACGTAGGTGGCGGTCGGCAGATTAGGGGTTAAAAAAAATTATTCGAGTGTCGGCGATGTGGGGGGGGGGGGGGCTCGGTTTAGGGGTGCATAGGTAGTTTATGGGTGTTAGTGTACTTTAGAACACAGTAGTTAAGAGCTTTATAAACCGGCGTTAGCCCAGAAAGCTCTTAACTACTGACTTTTTTCCTGCGGCTGGAGTTTTGTCGTTAGATGTCTAACGCTCACTTCAGAAACGACTCTAAATACCGGAGTTAGAAAGATCCCATTGAAAAGATAGGATACGCAATTGACGTAAGGGGATCTGCGGTATGGAAAAGTCGCGGATGAAAAGTGAGCATTAGACCCTATTTTGAGTGACTCCAAATACCGGCGGTAGCCTAAAACCAGCGTTAGGAGCCTCTAACGCTGGTTTTCACAGCTAACGCCAAACTCCAAATCTAGGTCTAAGTGTCTAAACACTGACCTATAGCAACAATGACTGTGTCGAATATGATAAAAATTTATTTCTCCTTAGTGTTTTCCCGGTTACTTGTTATAGTAGCTGCAGAGTATGAAATGTAAGTAATTTTCTGTTTTCTGTATATTTTTGTATATAATAGTATTTTTTGCTCATTAACACAATTCATTGTTCTCAAGAACACCAGTATAAATGGACTAAGCCTCCAGAACTAGCAGTCCTCCTACTCTTATCTATCTCTATACATTAATGCCTCCTTATCGTATCTTATCTGTCTTTACACAATAGACAATACATACAGAGATAAATTGAAAAGAGAAAATGTATTGTCTATCTTTTTCACCCCCCCTGGGAACTTGATTGCTACTTGCTTTCTCTTGTTTACATAGGTTTTCTATAGAAAATATGAAAATAGTCTTATTTTCATTGTAGGTGGGGGTTTCCACAGGCAAAGACAACTATTCTGAATAAAATAAAGGAAAAGAGCTATTCATAATCAATTTGAAACACTCCAGAGTGTAAAACAGAAGACTAGGAACACATTAACCCGGTAACCCAAAACAACGTATATATATGTTGTGCGGTACTTTGCTTATTGTAACGCACGACATATATATATATACACGTCGGAGCTACAGGACCCAGCAGTCTCGGCTGTAACTTAACAGCGGAAGTTCCTAAGCTCATGGCATCTGCCGCATATGGAACCGGAGCAAGATCGGTGCATCAGTTCCAAATGAAGGCAGATGCCAGATCGTTACAGACTTTACCACTGAGTGTTTCACCATTTGTAACGATCATCTGCTGGTGCCAGCAGGAGGTGTGGGAGGGAATTTGGAAGTGGGTGGGCAGTCCAGCAGTGGGGGGGGGAGGGGGAAGGAGTGGGAGGGCCCTACTATAAAAAAATAAAAAAAATAAAGGGAAAGGGAGGGATCCTAGCTACACTACAAGGAAAAGGTTGGAAACGGTTCCTACACTGCAGAAAATATATTAAAAAAATTATTAATAAAAAAAACTTAACTTTTAATATTGGCAGACTGTCTGCCAGTACCGTTTGTAACGATCATCTGCTGGTGCCGGTGGGAGGGAAACCGGAAGGCAGTTGGGTGGTCCAGCAGTGGAGGGGGGAGAAAGTGGGATGGCCCTACAAAAATAAATAAATATAAGGAGAGGAAGGGATCCTAGCTATGCTACAAGGAACCTGTGGGGGCATCCCTATCCCTAACCATCGATTGCTGGAGGGGGGACCACTACATTATAGAAACGTTTTTTAAAAATGTATAAAATAATAAATATATGGAAAAAAAATATTTATAGGTACTTGCAGAAAGCTGTGTGCCAATAAGATTATGGGCACTAGTGAGAGAGGGAGGGTTAGAGAGCCATTTGGGAGGGATCATGGAGGTTGGAGGGTAAGTGGGGATCCTACACTGCAGAAAATATATTAAAACAAAGTATTTAAAAATAAAAAAAAACTGTCTGCCAGTACCTCAGTTGGCTGTGACCAGTGGGTGTGTGGGAGGGAAGAGAGCTGTTTGGGAGGGCTCAGGTAGGCATCAGGGAGTGGGAAGTGTCAGGTGGGAAGGTAATCTCTGCACTAAAGCTAAACTTAACCTTACAAGCTACCTGATTAACCCCTTCACTGCCAGGAATAATAGAAGTGTGGTGCACAGCTGCAATTAGCGGCCTTCTAATTACCAAAAAGCAATGGCAAAGCCATATATGTCTACTATTTCTGAATAAAGGGGATCTCAGAGAAGCTTTTACAACCATTTGTGCCATGATTGCACAAGCGGTATGTAAATAATTTAAGTGAGAAACCAAAAATCGGTGAAAAAATTTAACATTTTATTTTCATTTGATTGCATTTGGTGGTGAAATGGTCACATGAAATATAACAAAATGGGCCCAGATCAATACCTTGGGTTGTCTACTTAAACAAAATATATAGTTTTGACAGGTAAATAAAAAAAAAATTCTCTACTTCTGTTTAAATGGAGTAATAGCAAAAATGCTAAAAAAAATGCTAAAAGTTCTCTGAAAGTCCTGGTAGTTAAAGGGTTATAGCAGAGAGAAAAAATCACAGTATTATGTCCCTTTAAAGTAACTTTGTAATAGGGCTTCCCGTTAGCCATTGTTTACACAGTTCAGTGTTTGGACACTTTATTGACGGTTTTATAGCTGTTCCTAATTGTCCTAAGCAAAACATAGATAAGGGGAAAACAAGATTTCAACACAGTGGTGCTCATTACTTTGTAGAAACTCAAGGGAATTGGATAGCTTAACATTTTCAGAATTAAATTACAGAAAAGGGTACAAATTAAATCATAGAAGTATAATGCAAACTGTTTTATGTCCCGTTAAAGAGACATTGAAGAAATATATTTATACTGTATATAAAATGTATTTCATTTTTTCTTAATTTACTTACAGCTAGATTACGAGTTTTGCGCTAAACAGGGTGCGAAACTAACGCCAAAAAAGTTGCGTTATTTCACTTTCTATAGCGCTGCCATTATGAGCTACTAAAAAACCTGCTTGCGCTGTGCGCGTTAAGCTCCATACCGCACAAAATCCAAGGGCTGATTTGACATGCACGTGCACGCTTCCCCCATAGACATCAATGGGAAGAGAGTGTTAGAAAAAAATTAACACCTGAAGTGCGGAATGGAGGAATGGCAATCGCTATAACGCAACAACATTGATGTCTAGTTACGTTTAAACCCTAACATAAACCTCTAATCTAAACACCCCTTTTTTTATAACTTTTTATTTGAGTAAGTCAGCAGACATCAGAATCACATGTCAAATAATATATGCCACGCAGGGCAAAAATAACAAAGTTGACCAAAATAATACATAGATACCAGTCTTAACTTAACAAACTTAAATCATTATAAGCATGAGGGGTTAGTATCTTAAACATGAAATTGACTAAGAATAATCCTTTATGGTATATAAATACCCACCTTGGCTTAACAAACTTAAATCTTTCAACCATACTTAGTTAATTTCTTTAACATAAAGTTTGAATAAGTCAACAAACATAAAAATCATGGCTCAAATAATATATACCACGCAAGGTAAAATGGCAGACATTTATAACACATAGATACCAATCTTACCTTAACAAACTTAAGAAACCCAAATCTTATATGCATGGATAGTTAGTATCTTAAACCTAAGTTGACTTGAGATAATCATTTATGATACCTAGATACCATCCTTAATTTAACAATCTTAAATCTTTAAGACATACTTGGTTAGTATCTGGACATAAAGCTAACTTAATTTTTTTCTTTTTTCCTTTACTCTGCTCTAAAAAAAAAAAAAAAAACAGTCAAACAAACAAAAAAAAAAAAAAAGGGTAAAGGAAGAGGGAAAAAGGAAAAAGGAAAAAGCTCCCCTCATCCCTGTCTCCAATCCCTAATCCTTATCATACACAGTAATCCTAACCTATATTCATAGAGCTCCCTACTCTCTATAGCAAGAGACCCAGGATGCTGGGAATTCATTATATAGTACAAATTCTGCAAAACTATCTGAGCTTAAAAATGGGGACAAGATACGTTTTTGAATATTAGGTGTATAGGACTTAATTACAGGTAATCAGTCTGAAATAAAAAAAAAAAAAATTTCTTTAGCAGATTTGAGATGGAAAGATTCAAAAATTATTTGATTTTGTATTTCCTGAACAATCATAGAAAAGGAGGGAACAGATTTTGATTTCCAATTTCTTGCTATAAGATGTCTGATTGACAGGATGATAGATAGCAGAGTTTTCTGTCTTAATGAGGAGTCGATAATATGAATATTAAAAAAAAAAAATATTTTCTGAGCTAAATAATATATCAATACCATAAAACTTTTTTAACCAGAATGATAGTTTATTCCATAATTGTCTTAGTCTGGGGCAATAATAGAACATATGTAATATATCGGCTTTAGGATATGAACAACGGGGGCAATTAGCAGATTGAGAGATATACATCTTTGACAATCTTAATGGCGTTATATAAGATCTATTTATAATTTTGAGATGTGATTCTTTCCAGCTCGATGGAATTCGACATTTATTTACTAGGGTGCAGCTAGCTTTTATTTCTCCATCTTCCAAATTTGGGCAGTCCCGCGACCATGAAGTGAAAATGTTATTAAGGCAGAGTAGCTTCTGTTTATTGAGCATTATATCATACATGAGAGAGATTGAGGATAGCCCTGCTCTAAATTTCGAGATGCATTTTTTGATATCAGACAATGCTAGACATCGATTAAGCTCCCAGCTATAGCTACTGGAATAATGCCGTAACTGGAAATAAGCAAACATGTCCTGTCTAGGAAGACCAGATTGTGTGACAAGAGACTCAAATGAGCGAATGTAGCCATCATCGTGGAAGACTTGATATATATTAATGAATCCTTTATTGGCCCATTTCTTAAAAACTGCCTGAGAATAACCTGGAGAGAAATCTATTGTGCCAATTATTGGGAGAACTTCAGAGAAAGAGTAATCAACTCCTATAAGAGTGCAAAATTTTTGCCAGGCTTTAATAATATTTTTAATAGTTATCAATCCCTTGATATTATAAGGTAAATCCTTAAGTGCATAGTGTAAACTGGCTTTAGTAGAAAAAGGGGATAGTATGTAGTTTTCCATAATCGAGCAGGAAAAAATATTAGTGTCTGCTAACCAGTCTATGGCAATTTTAGCTAGGCAAGCAATATTATACAATTGAATATTTGGTAGCGCGAGCCCGGCTGAATCGCGAGAATGCATTAATTTTCTGAGCGCAATACGAGGTTTTTTGTTTTTCCAGATAAATCTGGAGAAGATAGAATATAATTTGCGTTGATCCAACATAGAGATAAATAATGGTAGATTCTGTAGGGGATATAATAGACATGGAAATACAATCGTCTTAATAAGACTGACACGGGCTGACAATGAGAAGGGTAATGAAATCCAAGTTTCTAAATCACTTTCGATTTTCTTGATAAGAGGGGGGATATTTAACTTATACCATAACTTAGGATTGGCATGAATATGGATACCTAGATATTTAAATGTTTCCGATATTTTAAAAGGAAAATTGAACTTAGTACCACTATCCTTTTTAATCCACATTAACTCACTTTTCTTGGAGTTAATTTTGTAGCCAGAGAAAGAGCTAAAAATATTGAGACTGTTTAAAATTATGGGAATTTCCTGACCGGGGTTTCCTAAAAATATTAACAAATCATCCGCATAGATAAGGAGTTTTAGATTTTGCGAGCCAAATCTAATACCATTAATTGCGTCCCTAAGCCAAATCGCTAGCGGTTCTAAAGCAATATTGAATAAAAAAGGCGACAGTGGGCAGCCCTGTCTTGTACCTCTGCCCAATGTCAAGGGTGGAGAGACAATGGAATTAACTAGAAGATATGATATAGGGTTCCTGTAGATGTTATTTACCACAACTCATATACAGTGGCACCACAACGGCAGCCTTTTCTATAATTGCAGTGAGTAACAAACACTAAATTAATGTTTCTGTGCTTATAATAGCAGAAAGGTTGGTGCTGTGCAGTTGTATAATATACTGAACCAAAAAAGAGGGAGAGACCTCTCTAAAGACTGCACATACAGCACTCTGTGCCTGGACTTATAGTGGAGAAATTGGGAATTTAAAATATAACTTTTATTTAGTACATTAAAATTGAACACTCAATTAAAAACAACCTGGGAGTAGTAGGCCTATTCCTTAATCTTCTGTAAGCCTTTGATATATTTTAAGTGCTTAGAAGGAAGTTGTGTAGGCAGGAAGTTATATGTGAGACCACTCTGTTCAGTAATTTTACTGGTAATAAAGGGTTAATATTTTTGTGTCAAATACGCATATATCTAGGTATCTTGATAGGCTAATGTTCTGTCCTTGGATGTTGGAGTTAGGTTCAATGCTTGTGGCGCTCAGTGAACTCAGAAATAAACATGAAAATTGTGTTAGATGCTTCACTTTATTAATACATGCAACTCCAGTTTTGTCTTATACTTGAGTATAGGTAGTTGAGATTATTAGAATAATCAGATTACACTTGACGGTTTGAATTTCAAAGATATAACCAGAATAAACAGATTCACAAACCGTCACGTGTAATCTGATTATTCTGATAATCTCAACTACCTATACTCAAGTATAAGACAAAACTGGAGTTGCATGTATTAATAAAGTGAAGCATCTAACACAATTTTCATGTTTATTTCTGAGTTCACTGAGCACCACAAGCATTGAACCTAACTCCAACATCCAAGGACAGAACATTAGCCTATCAAGATACCTAGATATATGTGTATTTGACACAAAAATATTAACCCTTTATTACCAGTAAAATTACTGAACAGAGTGGTCTCACATATAACTTCCTGCCTACACAACTTCCTTCTAAGCACTTAAAATATATCAAAGGCTTACAGAAGATTAAGGAATAGGCCTACTACTCCCAGGTTGTTTTTAATTGAGTGTTCAATTTTAATGTACTAAATAAAAGTTATATTTTAAATTCCCAATTTCTTCACTATAAGTCCAGGCACTGTATGTGCAGTCTTTAGAGAGGTCTCTCCCTCTTTTTTGGTTCCTGTAGATGTTATATATGAATCGAATAAATTGATTCCTAAAGCCAAATTCCTCAAGCGCTCTAAATAAATAATTCAACGTGATCGCGTCAAACGCTTTTTTAGCATCAAGACTAATTAAAGCTGTATCTTGCTTAAATTGAATCTGTTGGGTTTGATCGGTATTGTGAATATAATCTATGCATGTTAAGACTTTGCGAATATTTTTTGAAGAATTCCTAGTGCACATAAAGCCCGTTTGATCAGGGTGGATTATCTTATCGAAAGAGATCGAGAGCCTAGATGCTAAAATTGAGGTTAAGATCTTATAGTCTGTATTGAGAACAGATATGGGTCTATAGGACGCAGGGTCTTCCGGGTCTTTATCTTTTTTAAGAATTAAGGAGATATTTGCTGCAGTAAAATTTTTCGAGATTTGTTGATCATTGGTAAAATAACTATTGAAAAGTTTCTATAATCTCTTCCGTTAAGATCTTGAAGAATTTGCTGAAAGGCCACCAGGACCTGCTGCCTTATTTAATTTAGTTTTTACTATAGCTTTCCTTATTTCATCTTGAGATATGGGGGCATTCAATATAGATAGATCTGTGTCTAGCATTTTCGGTGGATTGATCCTTGACCAGAACATTTCTTCCTGTAATGTATCTATTTCTGTTCTAGTATACAATTGCTGATAATATGAGTGGAAGAAATTGCTAATTTCTTGTGGGTCTAGATATCTTTAATTACCTTCTCTTATAGACAAAATATATATATTTTTTTTTCCTATTTCTAGTTAGCTTAGCTAAAAATTTAGCAGAACAGCCGTGAAAGCTTTTGTAATAGAGATTATTTTTTATTTCTTCCTCTTGAATTTTTTGCTTTATTGAAACATCTCTTTCCTGTCTAGCTTCTGTATATTTTTTCTAGTTATGGTCATTACGCATACTATTATATCTTTTACATGCAATTTTAACTTGGTTGTCCAGAAGTATTTCTTGGTCAGCAGCTTTCTTTTTCATGGCACACATATAGGCCTTTATCTCTCCTCTTAAGACTGCCAGAATATCTCTATTTTGCTGAAATAAGATATATTATTGGCACAATAGTCTCTCCACGTTTGCCTCAACCATAAAGAAAATCTGGAATTGTTGTAAAGATATCTAGGAAAATACAATGTTTGGTTATTACTCTTATTTCGAGTCAGAGAGGGAAACAATATTGAGATACTAGCATGGTCTGATAAAACAATGTCATTAACCTGAGGGACTAACTTGAGGATAGATAATGATTCCGATATTAGAATATAATCGATTCTAGAAAATGTTTTATATGTTTTGGATTCACACGTAAAAACCCGAGAATCAGGATTCTTAATTCTCCAAATATCAATGTTTCATCTTATAGCAAAAAGATCTGAAATACTTAGCTTGTCTGTCATATTCTTTTTTATTTCTAATATCAAATCTATCCAGTTCGGTACATAAGGACATATTAAAATCACCCCCAACTATCACATTTTGGTTAATAAAGGGAAATATTTTAGACTGAATTATCTTCCAGAACTTAGGGGAAAACTTATTAGGGGCATATATATTACATAAAAACAGATTAGAATCTTGAATTTGAATTTGCAATAATATAAATCTGGCTCCCGGGTCTTTTTCTATATTCACAATCTTATATGTAAGATTTTTATTAATTAAGATTGCAACTCCACTTTTTCTGGTAGTACAAGCTATAACTTCTCCTACCCATTTAGACTGGAGTTTGGGTATTTCAGTATCTTTAAGATGTGCTTCCTGAAGGAAAACAACAGTTGGGTTTAATTTCCCCAGTCTTTGGATAACTGCTTTACGTTTTATTGGTGAGGTTATCCCTCCTACATTCCAGGATAGGAGTTTAAACTCTTCAGTTAAATTTAATCCTATAGGATTACTTATCTAAGATAAAGACATTTGGATATAAACATGCATTTTAATGTTTGATCAAATGAGCACGATTACCGACACTCAGAGACAAAAGGGGAGAGGAGAAGGGAGAGGGGAAAGGAAAAAAAAAAAATAAAAGGGCAGGAATTTAAAACTAGCATTAAGAGCCATCAGATAGATATTTTTGTGCTTCTTCTACAGAACTAAGAGTTATCCTATTGCCTTCTTTCATTATTATTATTCTTGCCGGATAGAGCATACGGGCATTTTCCACTTTATTAAAGGGACAGTTCACCCAAAAACTTTGTCCCCTTTAAATTATTCCCAATGATCCTTTTTACCTGCTAGAGTGTATTAAATTGGTTGCAAGTAGCTCCTTTACTCATATTTCAGCATTTGAAATAGCTGATTTAGCTTGTGGTTTCCCAACCTATACTGAAAGTTTTGATACTGGCGTATATGCTATTGACAAGCCTAAGTAAACACAGCTAGCAGAAGAAATTACACCCTCAGTGGGGGCAGGATAGTTAAGTAATAAAATGATAATTTTCCATTGTTCTCTCTATGTATTGAGCTTTGGTGTTCCAGACAAATATAAGATAAGGAAGCAAGTCTGTGTACATAAAAGTGATAACGTAATGAGATCTGATATTACCTGAAGCTCAACCCATTGTAATAGGCTGTGGTTTCAAAGCACAAAACCAGCTACTTCAGATACACAAATAAACCTGAAAATGCAATTTCTCAAATATTTTATACTCTGCAGTTGGTATAACAAGTCATTTAAAATACATTTATGGAAAAACAATTTTACAGTGTACTGTCCCTTTAATCAGTTGTGTACAGAAAGGGGCCATATTTTTTCTTTTCAGAGCAGTTTCGTTTGAAAAATCCTGAAACAACAATATTTTTTTACTCGCTATAGTAAAGGTATCCTATTTTTCCTATTTCTAGTTAGCAGAACAGCCGTGAAAGCTTTTGTAATAGAGATTATTTTTTATTTCTTCCTCTTGAATTTTTTGCTTTATTGAAACATCTCTTTCCTGTCTAGCTTCTGTATATTTTTTCTAGTTATGGTCATTACGCATACTATTATATCTTTTATATGCAATTTTAACTTGGTTGGCCAGAAGTATTTCTTGGTCAGCAGCTTTCTTTTTCATGGCACACATATAGGCCTTTATCTCTCCTCTTAAGACTGCCAGAATATCTCTATTTTGCTGAAATAAGATATATTATTGGCACAATAGTCTCTCCACGTTTGCCTCAACCATAAAGAAAATCTGGAATTGTTGTAAAGATATCTAGGAAAATACAATGTTTGGTTATTACTCTTATTTCGAGTCAGAGAGGTATAACAAGTCATTTAAAATACATTTATGGAAAAACAATTTTACAGTGTACTGTCCCTTTAATCAGTTGTGTACAGAAAGGGGCCATATTTTTTCTTTTCAGAGCAGTTTCGTTTGAAAAATCCTGAAACAACAATATTTTTTTACTCGCTATAGTAAAGGTATCGACTTTCTTAAACAGCTTAATCATTTGAACTTTGTCTTGAAATCTGAGAAGTTTAAATATACAAATTCTATTTCTAACTGTACCATCTTGATTAAACCTCCTAGAACCTATTCGGTGGGCTCTCTCTATTGATAGAGGGAGTAGATGCGAGGGAAACCCTAACGCTTGTGGTAGAACAGTAGAGGTAAAATCCATTAAATCATCATATTCTGGAGTATCAGGCAAGACAACAATTCTAATATTATTACGCCTGGAGCGATCTTCTAGATCCTCCAGGCGATTCTGAAGGTTAGAAATTGTATCTCCTTGTTTTTGCTAAATATTTTCTTGTGTATTGACTAGATCCTCAAGGTCTGAAATTCTAGATTCTGCATCCGAAATTCTAGTGGCAAACTGTTTAACCTCTGATGAGATCAAGTCTAATCTGGATGTGATTGATGTTTGATAGATCCTTTTTGATAGAGTCAAATTGGGGTATAAACAACTGACTTAGCTGTGTTATTAGTATTTGTGAGTCAGGAGGGTTGGCCAGGGCTTCTGATATAAAATCTGAATTAGCCTCAATTAGTTTACTTTTTTTATCTTTGGTTTTAGCAGGCATTATGGGTGAATTTTGTTTCACCTGAGTGACAAATCTTTCCATTAAAGTGAATATAGCTATACCAATACAAAATTGTAAATAGTTCTAGTATTGTGACCACATTTATTGTGTAGAAATAAAATAGGAGTCCAACAGGACCCTGTGAGAGAAAACAAGTGAAAATAAAAAAAAAACTAGAAAATATGTGTGCTTGTGTGTCTTTTTTTTTTTTTTTTTTCCTTTTAGTTTTTTAGTGTAGCTAGTGCCTGCTTATATTAGTAGATATTAAAGCTGAGGAACTGAGTATTAACTTAGCCTTATCAAAACTGAATGGTCTCTCCTGTTAAACTGCACACAGTTAAATCCTAGGGACAACAGTTCTTAATTTCATTCAAATAATTTTAGTATTACTTTTGATAAGAGATATAAAAAAGAGGAAATAAACTCGCTGTGTGTCTATGTAAAGGTTAGTTAGACTATCTGTAATAGCTTATTGTTATTATATAGTTTGTCCTATTGGGACATATAGATAATCCTATTAATAATAGGAAAATCACTAGAGCCACAGATATTTCTAGACCTACTTGGACATTAAATTATAGCTTAAAATAAATACAAAGAACAGCTAACAGAGTATATTAATATGTCTGATAGTGTTGCTAAGGAATATATATTGCAACTAACAATAGCTCTTGAACAATTTCTTAACCGTATATATTGCAGCTAATGTTATAAAAAAAAAACAATTTCAGTATTAAGTCACCAGGCAGGGAAAAACAGCTCTGTCATATTCAACTAGATTCTGACAGAAAGAAATGTATTTCCCTACAAAAATTACTATGTATTTTAAGGATGTTCTCCACAAAATATTTTAAGGTAGCATATAAATGTTAATGTATACCCCAATAATAACCTTAATATAATATAACTAATTTCCAAAAACACTTTAAAGCAATTTAGCTTAAGCAATACAAAACACACAAAAAAACAACAAAAAAGAAAGAGAAAAAAAAAAAAAAAACAAGCAAAAAATAAAAAATAGATGTAGTCCCAACTAGGAGCAAAAACTGCAGTCAATTCCGTTATTACTAAATAAGTTAGTGTCCAGCAAGATAAGAAATAGTAAGAAGCCAGACTGGCCCAGATACTTGCGTGCTCCCAGATGAGAAAAGAACACCTTCCTTAGATGTTAAACTGGATCAACTCGAAAAAAATCATCAAAAGTCAGCCAGATATTCCATGATCTTGAGCAGCTGACTAGCTGTGGGGAAAAAGGCTACCACTGCTTGAAATCTGACCGGTGTAAGATCTAGGTGATAGCTGTGGATTATGGCCTTTTTTAAAGATTTCCCATAGATTATTAAAAAAAGTCAGCAGATACTGGATATTCCGTGTTCTGATAGATTCAAAAGATAGCCACTTTTGATGCTGGGTATAACCCACTGGCAGTTAGACTTTCTTTTCCTTACACAAGGGGAACAATAGAGTAGCTTCTGTCGGCTCTACAGGAACTTCGGTGGTCTTTGCATACCGCAGCAGGCAGTATCTACAGCCTAGGAGAACAAGCAGCCTCTCCGGCCCGTTGTAGCTCTTATAAAGGATTATGCTGAGAAGCGATCAGTTCCCTCTTTCATTAGGGAGCTGTTCATTACAAAACATTTCACCGTTTCTCTTGCAGAGGCTTGATATTCTGGCGGTACAGCCGCCCCAGCAGCAACAGGCAGCGCCCGCGGCTCTGGCAATCCAGTGAAGGCTTTATTTTTGTAGCAGCTTTACTATAGGTACTTCGCTCTGCGGAAGGTACAGCTTACGACAATGCAGTAGTTAGGCTCGCTTCGAGGTAGCGTCTGTCCGATATCTTATAGACACAGTGGACCCTTCGACGGCAAATAGCCGTTAGACCCGATGGTCTCCAACACTCGAGCTGTGGCCGTGGCAAATCAGCCTCATGCCATTCAGGGACTTCAGTGCCTTTGAACCGGTAAACCAGCTCAGGTATCCGCTCAGTAGTGGCCTAGTTACCGGCTAGGATAGTTGCACTTGCGGTTTAGCATGGTACGCTCAGTTAGGGGACCGGCCTGTTACCTGCCTGGTCCTGTGAGCTCCGCCCCGGAAGTCCTCCAATCTAAACACCCCTAATCCGCCGCCCCCGACATGGCTGACACCTAAATAAAGTTATTAACCCCTAATCCGCCGCTTCCCGACATCACCGCCACTAAATAAAATCATTAACCCCAAAACCTCCAGCCTCCCATATCGCCGCCACTAAATAAACCTATTAACCCCTAAACCTCCGGCCTCCCACATCGCCACCACTTAATAAGCCTATTAATCCCTAAACCGCCAGCCCCCCGCATAAAAAAAACACTAAATTAAACTAAACCTAACACACTCTTAACTTTAAATTAAAATTACAATATAACTATCTTAAAATAAATAAAAACTTACCTGTGAAATAAAAAAATCCTAAATTTAAACTATAAATTGACCTAAAATAAATATTCTAATACAATAAAATAAAAATACCAATTAAAAAAATCTGAATTACAAATTTAAAAAAACTAACTCTACGAAAAAAATAATTAACACTAAATTCTAAAAATAAAAAACACTAAGATTACAAAAAATAATAACTGAAATTATCAAAAATAAAAACAATTACACCTAATCTAATAGCCCTATAAAAATAAAAAGCCCCCCCCCAAAAAAACACCTCCTAACCTACAATAAACTACCAATAGCCCTTAAAAGGGCCTTTTGTAGGGCATTGCCCTAAGTTAAACAGCTCTTTTACCTGTAAAAAAAAAATACAAAGTGCCCCAACAGTAAAACCCACCACCCAACCAACCCCCCAAAATAAAAAAACTAACTCTAAAAAATCCTAAACTACTCATTGCCCCTAAAGAGGCATTTGTACTGGCATTTTACAAGTGCCCATCCCTAATCTAAAAAAAACACCCAAAACAATTAATGAGAGCTACTGAAATCCTATTAGATGTTCAAAACAACCAATAGGATTTCAGTAGCTCTCATCCTATTCAGGTGACCTACCTGTGCTAACGATGTGTATCTACCTTTATGGATGCCGGTATTTATGGAAACATATTGTTCAATAAACTATTTGCTTTGCTTTTACTACTGAGAGTGACTGTTTGTGGATTGCCTACCTTGGATGGTCTTTCCTGGATTATTGTATTACTATTTGGAGATTGGATGTCTGGAGAGCGGGTGCCTTATTCTTGTTGTTGATGTGTTTTCATGTGGAGGCGTTGGATAGAGCGCCATTGAATTTGGCACCAGTGGATGAAGTCACTCGCATGGTATGCATGAGTAAGTCAGCGTGAAGGCGACTGAATAGTTTGGCATTTAGGTTTGTTTTGGTGGGGTGAGTTTGGTCCTTTGAGCACTACCAGCTTGTTTCTTTGCTCTCATCCTATTGGCTGATTTGAGTTTGAAGAATCAAATCATCCAATAGGAATGCAAGGTACGCCGTTTTGAAACGGCGGTGACCTTATGAAGAGGACGCTCCACGCAGAATGTCTTCCAGGATAGCTCCACTCTGCGCCGCCATGATGAAGATAGAAGATATCCCCGAGATGGATGAAGGTGTCGCCGCCTGGATGAAGATGGATGTCCGGGCTTCAGGAACAGTGAGTAGATTTTATAAGGTTAGTGGTAGTTTTGTTTTAATTTTTTTGGGTGGGTTTTTTTTAGATTAGGGAGGGGCACTTGTAAAGGAGCTGAATGACCTTTTAAGGGCAGTGTAAAAGAGCTGAATGCCCTTTTAAGGGCAATGCCCATACAAATGCCCCTTTAGGGACAATGTGTAGTTTAGGATTTTTTAGAGCTAGGTTTTTTATTTTGGGGGGTTGGTTGTGTGGTGGGTTTTACTGTTGGGGGGGACTTTTTGCCCTACAAAAGGCCCTTTTAAGGGTTATTGGTAGTTTATTGTAGGTTAGGGGGTGTTTTTATTTTGGGTACCTTTTTTATTTTTTATAGGGCTATTAGATTAGCTGTAATTGTTTTTATTTTTGATTAAAAAATATTTTTTCGTAGGGTTAGGTTTTTTTAAATTTGTAATTTAGGTTTTTAATTGGTAGTATTTTTTTATTTTATTAGAATAGTTATGTTAGGTTAATTTATAAGTTAATGTTAGGTTTATTTTTAATTCACAGGTAAGTTTTTAATTATTTAAATATAGTTATATTGTAATTTTAATTTAAAGTTGGGGTTGTTCGTTTTAGGTTTAGTTTAGTAGTTACAATGTGGGGGGCTGCAGGTTTAGGGGTTAATAAATTATTATAGTGTTGGTGATGTGGGGGCCGGCAGTTTAGGGGTTAATAGGTTTATTTAGGTGTTGGGGAGAGGCGGATTAGGGGTTAATACATTTTATTAGTGATGGCGATGTCGGGGAGCAGCGGTTTAGGGGTTAATATATTTAAATAGTGTTGGCGATGTGGGTGGGCGGCAGATTAGTGATTAATAACTTTATTTAATAGTCACGATGTGGGTGGGTGGCAGATTAGGGGTTAATAGGTTTAATATAATGTTTGCAATGCGGGACTACCTATTAGGGGTTAATAGGTAGTTTATTGGTGTTAGTGTACTTTGTAACAGTTTAGTTATGAGTTTTTTTAAATATTTTTGTTTTGCAAAATCCATAACTACTGCTCTCAGATAGTGGTACGGATCGTGTCGGTATAGGCTGTAACGTTCTTCGGAGGTGTGATTAAGCTGGCAAGTGTAATGAATAATTAAAGGGACAGTCTAGTCCAAAACAACTTTCATGATTTAGATAGGGCATGCCATTTTAAACAACTTTCCAGTTTACTTTTATCACCAATGTTGCTTTGTTCTCTTGGTATTCTTAGTTGAAAGTAAAACCTAGGAGGTTCATATGCTAATTTCTTAGACCTTGAAGGCTGCATCTTATCTAATTGCATGTTGACAGTTTTTCATCACTAGAGGGTGTTAGTTCATGTGTGTCATATACATACGCACGTGGAGTTACCTAAGAGTCAGCACCGATTGGCTAAAATGCAAGTCTGTCAAAATAACTGAAAGGGGCAGTTTTCAGAGGCTTAGGTACAAAGTAATCACAGAGGTAAAAAGTGTATTAATGTAACTGTGTTGGTAATGCAAAACTAGGGAATGGGTAATAAAGGAATTATCTATATTTTAAAACAATAAAAATTCTGGTGTAGACTGTCCCTTTAAATGGATATTCCAGCCAAAATTGAAATGTTCATTGGTGCATTTCCATTTTGAATAGAAGTATTTTTGCATGATACATGTATAATCAAAATGCTTCTAGTAAAAGGTATAGCTGTTTCAATAGTTAACTTAAAGGGACATACCAGTCAAAATGTAAATGAACATATAGTTATTACATATTTGAATAGAAACATATTTGCAATATACATGTACTGGCAAAAATGCTTCTAGTAAAAGTTATCACTGTTAAAGAGTTAACATTTTTCTCTGCACGTGCATGTGAAGCATAGCTAGATATTGTCACTGCACCCACATATTAAATAATGCAGCTGCTCAGATCATCAGTGGGGCTTGGATCATGTCAGCAATTAACAAATTGAGTCATTACCAGATGGTACAAGCACCTTAGGCTCTCCGAATAAGTGTTGTGTTTAAAATGCTGGTGCACGGTGCATACTTAAATACACTTTTGAAAAAGCTATAGCTTTTATAAGAAGCATTTTTGCTAATGCATGTATATTACAAAATTGCTTCTGTTTAATACCAAAATGCACCCATGTGGTTTCCAATGTTGGCTGGAATATCCCTTTAAGTATGCACCAGCATTTTAAACACAGCACTTGCTCAGAGAGCCTACGGTGCTTGTGTTATCTGGCAATGACTCCATTTGTATAATTTATGACATGATTAAAGCCCCACTGGTTCTCTGAGCAGCTACAGTATTTAAAATGCTAGTGCATTGAGACTATGTAGCTATGCTTCATGTGCACGTGCAGAGGAAAACTTAAACATTAAAACAGTGATAACTTTAAATAGAATGCAACATGTATTTTGTAAATATGTTTCTATACAAAGATGTAATTCATCTAGGTGCATTTAAATTTTGACAGGAATGTCCCTTTAATATAATTTGACCTCACCATTATCATAGTAGATCTTTATATGCTCAGAAACATGCACATCTTCAGCACTATATGACAGCAGTGTTTGCAACAATGTCTAATATTGTAACAAACATTGTTACAAACACTGCTACCATATGGTGTAAAAGATTTACGCAGCATGGAACACACTGGTTAGCACTAACTCATATGATATGCACAGCACAGTAAATGCTCTTTGTCACCTGATCACAGGGACCTGCACAAATGCATCCCCCCCTCTCTAAAACCTCCTGACTAAGGTCAGTGGTTGTGGCGCCCTATGGTCTGTATGTGTCCGACTCATGGGAGCCTTTACCTTCTGGACTTCAGCCCATCACACAGAGAGGGAGGTGATTCAAGTAACCCCAGCCCAGGGAAAATCCCAGTTGCGCTAGTGAGATGTTGTTGTGCACTGAATGAACTGCAATAGTACACACAAGTTATCATCTTACACAAGAGAATACACACTTTACATTATTTGCATGTGGATGTTTTGTATTTCTTGTACCAAGACTAATAGCTTTTTGTTTTCCTGGATTTTACTGTTTACATTACTTTTATTACTCAAGAAGCTTTTAAACCAGTGGTTTATGCATTTTATATAGCAAAGATATTTAGAGAGCACACAACTTACTTAATAAAGAGAGAGATAAACAGTGAATGGGGAAAAATGAGAGCAGTAGAGCTGCAAAAGTGAAAAAAATACATAGCAGTAGCAATATAACTCAACAGGGAGCTCTGGTGCAAACATTATTGTAAGCAAAGGTTAAGCAATCATAATAATATACATGCAGCTCTGTATAATTATATTGATGATAGATAGATACATAATTAGATAGATGATAAATACTGTAGATATTATTATTATTATTATTATTATTACCGGTTATTTGTAGAGCGCCAACAGATTCCACAGCGCTATAAATAAATGCGGAGTACAACAAAACATTTATAGGGATCAAATGGGTAGAGGGCCCTGCCAAGAGTTGCACTGTTGTATACAAAGAGAGAAGCGCTCTACCAGGAACGAACAACAGCTCAGTGGCTTGTTCTATGGCGATTTACCACCCGGAGGCAGCCTCTTTTAGACCAGTGTGCTTTTCACAGAAGAAAACTTTCCTGAAGTATATCAGTCTGATCCCGCCAAGTAAGGTCAGTCCAGCCCCGAAATACCAGGCAATTCTCCTCTGAACAAGGAACATGACAACCCCAGACGATCGTTTCGGCCTTCTATGGGCCTCGTCAGTGAGGTGCAGCCACATTCCTCTAAGCACACTGGGCAAGGAGTCCACGTCTGGTTTCCCCCATCACCCATAGGGAGACTTCCCCAGGGTCATAATAATTTGCATACAAAGAGAGAAGCGCTCTACCAGGAACGAACAACAGCTCAGTGGCTTGTTCTATGGCGATTTACCACCCGGAAGCAGCCTCTTTTAGACCAGTGTGCTTTTCACAGAAGAAAACTTTCCTGAAGTATATCAGTCTGATCCCGCCAAGTAAGGTCAGTCCAGCCCCGAAATACCAGGCAATTCTCCTCTGAACAAGGAACATGACAACCCCAGACGATCGTTTCGGCCTTCTATTGCACTGTTGTAGTCAGCTAGATAGAAAGATAGATGATAGATAGATGATAGATAAATAGATAGACATATAGAAGATAAATAGCTAGATAGATAGATAGATAGATAGATAGATAGATAGATAGATAGATAGATAGATAGATAGACATATATAAATAGACATATATAAATAGACAGATATAATAGATAGATAGATAGATAGATAGATAGATAGATAGATAGATAGATGATAGATAGATAGATAGATAGACAGACATATTTAAATAGACAGATATAAATAGATATATAGATCGATAGATAGATAGATAGATAGATAGATAGATAGATAGATAGATAGATAGATAGACAGACAGATATATATATAAATAGACAGATATAAATAGATATATAGATAGATAGACAGACAGACAGACAGACAGATGATAAATAGATAGACAGATATATTAATAGAAAGATATAAATAGATAGATATATAGATAGATCGATAGATAGGCAGACAGATGATAAATAGATAGATAGACAGACATATATATATAAATAGACATATATAAATAGATATATAGATAGATAGATTGATAGATAGATAGATAGATAGATAGATAGATAGATAGATAGATAGATAGATAGATAGATAGATAGATGATAAATAGATAGATAGACAGACAGATATATATAAATAGATAGACAGATATAAATAGATAGATAGATAGATAGATAGATAGATAGATGATAGATAGATAGATAGATAGATAGATAGACAGACAGATGATAGATAGATAGATAGATAGACAGATGATAAATAGATAGATAGATAGATAGATAGATAGATAGACAGAAAGATATATATAAATAGACAGACAGTAGGTAGATAAATAGATAGATAGACAGACAGTAGATAGATAGATAGATAGATAGATAGACAGATAGATAGATAGACAGATAGATAGACATATATATATATATATATATATATATATATATATATATATATATATATATATATATAAATAGACAGATATAAATAGATAGACAGATATAAACAGATAGATAGATAGATAGATAGATAGATAGATAGATAGATATAAACAGATAGATAGATAGATAGATAGATAGATAGATAGATAGACCTGCAACCTGCACTAGTTTAAGGCTCCCTGCATTAGGATTGTTACACATTCTGCACACAGCTATGAATAGATTGGCTGCTATGGGCTCACCTGCTGCACCAATGGTATCTTCGCCCTGCTACAACAGCTACATCAGAGACTAATTAGGATATATTTATTAAGAAAGAATAGCAGGATGCAAAACAAAGCTCTAGATGAGTGTTTTGTACTCACTAAGAAATGGGGGTCACTGTGACTGAGCGGAGATGGCAGAGACACTATAAATGGATGCATTGGTGAGGTACTTCTCTTTAAGAGTAATGGGTGGACCTGATTCCAACATCTTGTTATCTATTTTTGGTAAAACATTTGAACTCTTAACGGCAGTTAGTAAACCTCAAATACAAAGTTAACTTTACTTGTATATACAGTATGTCTAGTAACCTACCCAATCTAGTATAATGCGTCTGTTTTATTTAATTAACTTTACCAAGGGGTTTCCAGGAAGTATTAAATAAAATGACCCCAAATGTTATTGTTCATGAATAATGGTGGCTGCATATCATAGATGTTTTTTGCAATTGCATATTTTATAGTTACTATTCTCTTAAAGGGACATTTAAAGCTTGGGTGCATAAAAAAAAGGTATTTAAAAAATGATCAATAGGTTTCTAGCAAACATAGGATCCTGTGCTCATTAAATGTACACTTTTCCAGGCTCATTTAGGCTGTACATTTCCAGAACTAGCTCAGGGAATTGTACATTTCTGCCAATAAAAATAAATACGGCAATAAGCACTATGGGCTCCATGTACTAAGCCGTCAATTAATCCGACATAGACGCGGATAAACGCGCTGTTACTCGCCACGGGCAAAATGGTGTCCTCTGTCACTATGTGCTAAAAATCCACCCAGAAATAGAGACATCTAGCCCACCATGAACAGTGGCGGATTATTGATAAATTTGACGCCTCACTCGCCGAGACTAAGTTAATGTACTTAAATGTCAGTAGAATTGTATGGACAATTATTAACACGTGACATGCATTTTTACATGAGTAGCTAATAGGACATAAAAAATATAAATATTAAAATAGTCAGAATGATTGATAACTAATATGATACTAATTAAAAATATACAACACATTACAGTTTAATTACAGTGGATACATTTGGCGCAATTTATGTACATGGAAATTAAAAAAGACAAATTAGAGGCCACTTATTCTTACCTAGAAGTCATCCTTCAGGCATATCTCCGTCCTCGAACTTCCAGTATAAGCCAGTCTGCCTTAAGATGTAAGAATCATGACATGAGCCTGGGTAGTTTGAACGGACACTGATTATCCTCATGTTGGGGTCACAGACCATCTGAACATTCAAGGAATGGAAATGCTTTCTATTCCTATAGATCTCCTCACAAGCTTGAAGTGGTCTTACTGCAACATGGGTGCCGTTGATGGCCCCTAGGACATTGGGCCTCCCAGCCATCTTATAGAAATTTGACTTTATAGATTGCCATGCTTCTGGGGTAGATGACAAGCAAACATAGTGGGGAAAAATAATCATCATAGCCTCTATGACTTTTGTTAAGTGACGTGAAAATGCTGATTGACTTATTCCAATAATTACGCTAGAAACCGCCTGAAAGAAGCCTGTTGCAATAAAATGCAATGCAGCTAATAGTTTCAATAGTCCCGGAATAGCTCGTGAACGCACCGTCATCGCCTCAAAATAATCTCCTATTTCTCGATACAGGTGTAATATGGATTCACGATCAAGCCGGAATCTTTGGTATGATCTCTCGGTCATAAAGGCCGTGCAAACCAACCCGTGGAAGAATACACAGGGGAAACGAACGCTCCTTCTTTAACTAATCGATTTGCGACATTTCTTCTAGACCGGATTTGCATCACACGGAGAAGAAACAAATAGAGAAGGTGTCTCCATAGCTGCTGAAATCAACAATGTAAGTACAATGATGATATTACTGGCTTTCATATATGTCTAGACTGGCGTCTAGCATTGACTTTTCCTATTGTTTTGTACCTTGCCTGCCACCTAAAAGGTGGCGAGACAAAAATAACGAGGTGGGAGTGGAAAATGTAGCAAGTGATAAATAGATTTTTTAGTACATTCGTTTATTGCGAGTTGGTGGTCAAATCTGTCCTATTTACAGTGATAATTGGAGAGGGTAGCAAGTTTGGGCGGATAAGTACGTTTTTTAAAAATGCGGTTTTGAACATAGTTGACGGCTTTGTACATATCAGTGTGCGAGTTTTGACGCGAAAATATTTGCGGGGAAGCTCGGCTGACTGCTTAGGTACATGGAGCCCTATGTGTAAATATGCATCTTCTATTGTAGTTTGGTGGGGAAAAATGAATCATTGGTGTGGAGCACACACTATTTGTATATTGTTAAAATGTCTATCAGTCTATAATCTGATTTTCTCAGCAGTCAAATGAAAGTCAGAAATACCAAATTTGCTGAGTATTTTGGATTCATCATGCTTCTTGATTCTATTTGACTCTCTTTTCTATCAACAAAATTGGAAACAAATGGCCAAACAGAGTCACCTGTGGAGGGTAAAATTTCCCTAGTCACACGACGACACATAGCCTTGCCGTTTTTTTCGGAGACTAGCACATATGGCGACAGTAGTGAGTTCAAGAGAAGGAACTACTTCTCCTTGGTCAGTATGTTGTGTACAGGACTATTGGTCTGCAATATGCAATTGTATTTTGTTCATCTTTACCAAGCATAGATGTTTTGCTTTATTATACAGAGATTACGGTTACAAAAAAAGTTTGCTGGGTCAAATACATGATGACAAAACATGAATATTATGGGTGTATGGTACTGGTGGGGTACTGGTGCTGGTACTGGGTGGTACTGGTGGTGGCACTGGTAGGTTACTGGTGGGGGTACTGGTAGGGGTACTGGTAGTGGTACTGGGGAGGTTACTGGTAGTGGTACTGGGGAGGTACTGGTGGGGGTACTGGTAGTGGTACTGGTGGGGGTACTGGTGGGTTACTGGTGGTGGTACTGGGGAGGTACTGTGGGGGTACTGGTAGTGGTACTGGTGGGGTACTGGTGGGGTTACTGGTAGTGGTACTGGGGAGGTACTGGTGGTGGCACTGGTAGGGTACTGGTGGGGGTACTGGTAGTGTTACTGGGGAGGTACTGGTGGTGGCACTGGTAGGGTACTGGGGGGGGTACTGGTGGGGTTACTGGTGGGGTTACTGGTGGGGGTACTGGTGGGGTTACTGGTGGTGGTACTGGTGGGGGTACTGGTGGTGGTAATGGTAGGTGTACTGGTGGTGGTACTGGTGGGGTACTGGTGGGAGTACTGGTGGGTTACTGGTGGGGTACTGGTGGGGTACTGGTAGGGGTACTGGTGAGGTTACTGGTGGGGGTACTGGTGGTGGTACTGGTGGGGTACTGGTGGTGGTACTGGTAGGGGTACTGGTGGGGGTACTGGTAGGGGTACTGGTGGTGGTACTTGTAGGGGTAATGGTGGGGTACTGGTAGGGTTACTGGTGGGGTACTGGTAGGGGTACTGGTGGGGTACTGGTAAGGGTACTGGTGGGTTACTGGTGGGGGTACTGGTGGGGTACTGTGGGGTACTGGTGGGGGTACTAGTGGTGGTACTGGTGTGGTACTGCGTGGGGTACTGTTGGGGGACTGTGGTGGTACTGGTGGGGGTACTGGTACTGGGGTACTGGTGGGGGTACTGGTGGGGGTACTGGTGGGGTACTGGTGGTGGTACTGGTGGGGGTACTGTTGGGGGGTACTGGTGGGGTACTGGTGGTGTACTGGTAGGGGTACTGGGTAGGGGTACTGTGGGGGTACTGGTAGGGGACCACCACCAGTTTTTTGTAGTGTTTTTTTTTAATATAATTTTTATTGAGGTAATAATTTGGCATACAAACACAAAATTGCAGCAGTATACAGTAGAAATCCAAATTTGCTTATTGACAGGATCAATATGTAGGTTACAGATTAATAGACATTACATGTGATCTCCGTTTGCACTAAGTAAAATGAAAAACCATAATCACCTGCAGCAAGAATAAAAGAAGTACCATAACAGTTCAAGGAAATGCCAATAAAAGAGTTAAACCCTTCTTATTTACCGAAGAGGCCGCTCTTGGACCTCATAAACAAAAAATATAAAAACAACATATAGCGGAAGGTTACCCCCAAAGATAAGAGGCCTCTTATGAACCTCATAATATAAGCCTCAAATTTTAATTGTATTGCTAATAAAGATATTAATAATGTGTAGTATTGGGCTGGCAGAGTTGAAACTGCTTTAGTAATAGTATATAATAATATAATAAATATCCCTTACATACTGTATAGGGCCTCTGAGGACCCCTGTATACTTTAATTGACTCTAAAGGGGATATAAGAAACAGTCTTGCTTATAAAAAATATTTTATAATGTAATCTTGCTATACTAGGCGAGGATATCAAAATAAAATCAGCAGTTACTATGTATTGCAAGGGTTACTATATAGAGAACAGTGAGGGTGCGGCTTAGGCAAGATTAGCAGCCTATTTAGCCCTCCTAGACTAGGAGGCTTATTATAGGGGGGGAGGGGGTTATATAATTGTGACATATAGATTGCATGCTTGATTAATGCTGTGTTTAACCTTAATAACTAGCCTAGAAATTTGACTTATCCATATAACCTATTTAGAGGTGGTATTAGTGTTGGGACCCAGCCCGCCCTAAAAGCATTATCGTAGACTGTAAGGTAAGGTTAGGTTGCCCGGTCAAATATAGCGGTTGCCATAATAACAGATTATGAGTATTGCACACATTAAACCCTATATTCAGCCTGTCCCTCCTCTATAATGTTAGAAACATTTGTAATAACAGATTAGTTTTAGTAATACACACGCAACTGGAGTTGTTTTGTATATGCATAAACGTATACCAAACCTCATATATTGATATCTCCCCGAATGTCCTCTGCTGTCCCTGATCTGTATGTAGTCTAGATTATAATTATAAATAAGAGTTGCGAGTTAACCGCAGATGTCCCGGCCGGCAGACATCCAAGCTCCCACATACATTCCTATGCATGAGCCTGGTAAGGGTTTTTTAATGGTATACAAACAGACAGGTACATATAGAAAAGTGTTAAGCGGGTGAGCCAGAGGGGATACTTCAAAACAAAAACAAAAAAAATCCTTCAGCTTAGGTCAGCCAAGGGGTAGCGTTTGGCAGTGAGGCTCCAAAGTGTGGGTTCCCACATATCCCCCTTCATAGCAGGCATAAGTTGTAGCCTCTGGCTGAGAAATGTGGGTATGCCGTTTGTCTAGGCCGGCTGAATAAGGTAGCTTCTCAATAAGCGGAGTGATGTTCCATAAGCAATGCAGCGCATGGCCGCATAGAAACTAACAGCTTCCGCCATACTGGTCCCGGATTTCAATCAACTAGGGTTGCCATAAGAAAAATTGGGTCTCAATGTTCAATACAGGCTCATGAAGTTTGCTTGCTCTCACAGTCACAGCAAATAAAAAACAAAATGGCCACCGTACATCGATGAGAGGTCTCCGCTGTAAGTTTGTTATTACCATTCCAATGAATAAATTTAGCACCCCCCAGTCATGGGATGAGGGTCTATAAGTAGCATCCAGAAATTCTGTACGGCTAGTATAGGGTTTAAATGTCCTCCAGGAGCAATCATATTATTGTATAGCATCGGAGCAAAGCACGAACATGCAACCGCTCCTGAATGCTGCTGGCTCCGCCCCCCCCACCTACCAGTTTTTTAAATCCCCATGCTCTCCTTTAACCCTCATCCCTCCTGAACAGAACCCGCATGGGCATGTAAAAAAAAAGTGACTGCTTCAAAACTCCATGGTATAAACCAGGCATGTGTGTTTTGGGGTCTACAATAATACACTACAGTGTTTTGCAATCACCTCAGCACCCAATAGAACCATTACTTTTATTAAAGGGACAGTTTACTCAAAAATTTTCTCCCCTTTATTTGTTCCCAACGCACCACTTTACCTGCTGGAGTGTTTTAAATAGTTTACAAGTATTTCCATTAACCTTATATTGGCATTTGAATTAGTTTATTTAGCTTGTGTGGTGTCCCCACCCATCCTGAAAGTTTTTGGCCACGAGGGCCCAGCTGTGTTAACACAGCCAGTAAAAGAAATTACAACTCACCAGGGGGTTATAGGAAGAGATAAGGTTAATAAATGTTAATTTTCCATTGTTCTCTCCAAGTATTGGTGATTGGTTAAATGGGACAGATATAAGATAAAGGAGCAGGGTATATTTACACACTGTGATAAGTAGTAATGAGATCTGATTATACCTACAAGGCTCAACCCATTTTTTTAGGTTGTGACTTCAAAACACAAATCAGCTAATTCTTAGTACACAAAATAAGCCTTAAAAAAGCAAATTTCATACATTTTTATACTCTGCAGCCGGGTAAGAAAAAGTAATTGGAAATACATTAAGGGAAAAACTATTTTATAGTATACTGTCCCTTTAAGTAGGTAAAATAAATACATTTACTATGATCAATTGTTGAGATTCATGAAAGAAAATGTTCCCTTTCCATGTGTCTATAAGCATTGTATAAGTGCTATTTAAATGTGTTTGTATAAGTAGATTGTACTAAATGATTGACTTTGTAAGTAAAATGTATGTTTAAGAAGTCATCATCACCAGGAATATAAAAAACAAATAAATCAGGTTAATCAGGAGTCAAAGACTGATAACCCCTATCATATGCATTACCGGAAAGGTGACACAGTGTGAGACCTGCCTATAAATACAGCTCTGTCCTTCAAATTGTCACAGTTAGCCCAGAAGTCAGAAACTGGACACACCTGCAAGATACATAAGAGACAATGAAATCTGCAGTTCTCTGCTCACTTGTGATCCTCACTATTATCTGCCATCTAAGCTTCTCTGTACTCAGTGATGGGGGTAAGTAACTCATAGTTCCATTTACTGTATTGATTTATGGTCTAAAGAAAGGGAGGCTATTCAGCATATTAACTGTTGCCCTATAATTTTTCTATGTCTATTGAAAACTACTTTAAAT